>NC_048444.1:6665773-6860773 GCF_004353265.1 Vitis riparia
TGGTGTCCCCAAATTTCAGAGTCGGGTGTTGCATGGGTTTTGCTAACTTGTTTAAGATTTGTGTGTTTATTTATTAAAAGCACAGCCGTGACATGGAGAGGGAGATGGCTGCTGACATGGATGTGGAGGGGTAGTTTTGGAAATGAAATTATAAAACAGTACATAGTGCATGAAAAGCATAATTTTTTGGGCAATAGTGGATATATATTGGGTTATGCAAACTTGGGTTATGAAAAAGCTATTCTGCCCAAATGGGCGGGGCAAAACACAACTTTCCCTTTAAAGAATACGTACTTATAAAATATTAAATAACTAAGAGGATGAAGTTATCTAGTTAGAAGGCAATGATATAAAAGGTTCACAATAAGATTATATAATTCTCACACCAATAAGTTTCTCAATTAGATACATAAGTTTGATCGATCTCCAATGTGTTTAGGTATCAATTCATCTAATCCTCAAATATAAAGACATGGCTAAATTATCAAAGCATCCAATTTTCCTTTTGTTTTTTTTTTTTCATAGCTTGGGTAAATGATTTGTTAAAACAACATAGCATATGCAATGTGAGTGCTTTGCTTGTCTTGAGATATCATTCAAAAGAGGAACAAATTAAGAAAGTATACTGTGGAACAAATTATAGAATATCAACATGAACCATACTGAAATATTGGCCGAAATATTGATATTGATTTGTCCAAATGTATGTTCAGTAAGATTTCAGAATTGACACTCATTGATATTGATGGTAAATAGGCGTATCAGCTTATCCTACGACCATATAACCTATGCCCGGACAATCTAGTAAGTGGTGGCATAATTCAATTTTTTTTACACATGGAAGTTGTCAGTTACCTCTCATTAATAAGCCAGTCCATGTAATACCACATCAATGATCCATAAAACCAGCGAGAAAAAAAGAAAGAAAGAAAGAAAGAAAGTTGAAGTACTCACCTGATCAGATTTTTTGAAGTAATCCGAAGAGCTTTGATGGCAACACCAATTAAACTACTTCCAGTTATATAAATTCCCTTAAAAATGCAGCAATAATGCAACCATCAAAACAATGATCCAACAAAAAAAAAAACAAAAAAACAAAAAAACAAATATAATGTATCAATTTAACCTAAACCTCCGCTAGTTTGACAAGAATGCAAAAATTTTAGTAGTTGTTTTCTTTTGGTGGATTTTACAAGGGAGGAAGGGAAGAGAAAGTACCAAGCGACACCCAAGACGGACACGACAATGGCGGAGAAGGTGTAAGGTGAGATCTGAACCAGTGCGCGAGACCATGAGCTCGATGCACCCACCATTGATTCCGATCACCAATTTTCCCCTGATCTGATCTTCGTTTCAGAAATTAGGGTTTCTGGATCAAGTAATTTGGGAACAAAAAGGATATCACCTTTCCCGGTTTCCTCCCGTAGTCCCGTGTCTCTTCCTTCTGATTCGTTTCTCATTTACCAACACATCCACCTGATAAATTCTTCTCCTCCGCAGCATTATAACTTTTTTTTTTGGGAACGTTAGGTTTTGGGCTGTTGATGTTTATCAACAAAATGGGAGACGAGAATGTTACAGAAATGAAAGAGGTTAGGTTTTACAGCATTTTGGGTTTCTGAGATTGAGAATGGGAGAGAATGGGAAAAGCAGTATATGAGAGAGATATTGGCTTTGTGGCTTTTCGGAGGGTTTTTTCTCTTCTGAATTTTCAGATGTGGAACGCTTAGCTGGCAAGGTGAAGGGTATTTTTGGCATTAAAATACACATAAGCTGAAAGTGCATGATTCTCCAAATATTTTCTAATTACATTATTAATTTTGAAATACGTAAAATTGGATTAGCAAAATCATATATTTTCCACATCACCCACCCAAAACCCAACTTTCCCTATTTTCTTTATTGAAATAATCCTGACCACATGACTAGATTCTTTTTAGTTGAGCTTGCTGGTCCTTTTGTTGTGTATAGAGATCAATTTCAATGATACCTTAACTTCTAAAAATATTATTGATTTTTAATATGTTCCCAATACATGTCAGATTCTCATATTTGATCAAGCTTTAGATGCTAGATTCACTCTGTTCAGGAGTCTCATTTCCAAATAATGCACACAAGGAAACCAAGGTGAAGGAAAAATTACTTTAGTTTCTGCATGATCATTTAAATACTCAACACAGAGTTTAATCCAGATTCTGTTACCGTCTTTTGATGGCCTTCAGACTAGCAGGTATAAACTTCAAATCCATAATATTAATGCAGAATTCTTCCATGAAAAAAAATGCCAGGTGTTTATTATGGTACACATTGTACAAAATAAAGGATTATGAAATGTATATGATTTCCAAGATTCGCTATTAATAAAATAAGATAAAACAAAAATCAGGGATTAAAATGTCGCCTACAACCTCAGCCATTGAGCAAGCTACTGCAGCTGCAGCTTGAGTTTTATGTGAAAGTTCACGAAGATAGCGGCCAAATACATGAGCAGCGACTGAAACAACTGGCACTAAAGCCAATACCAACAGTGCAGAAAAAAAAAAAATGAAAAGGTAGGCATGTGTGGACCCCGCATTTCGGCTCAATGCGTTTCCCACTCGATGGCGAAACTCGCTTTTTATTTGGAAAATGATTTTTATTGATTAAGAAAAATGACTTGGAGTCGCCACTTATTTTTGTTTTATTTTTAAAAAGGGTAAACAAAATAAGAAAGAAAAACCCTAAGTGTGACTCCTTGTTTCGGAAAAGGTGGTCTGTGAAAAACCGGATCGGGTTCGGGGGTCAGGTTACTTATCGGGAAGGTACGGTAGCGACCGTAGCACCCCTCTAAGTCCCTAAAGTCGGGTCTCTACTAATGAAATGAAGCGATCAGGGCAATAGATGAGTAAATCGATGGATACCCCGAATAAATCATGCACATGTGAGAATCAAAAAATGCATAGACAACCAGAGTGGGAATAAGTGCGTACCTGAGCAGCGAGCCACTATGCGCTTTCAAGAAATGAGATTAGTACACAATTAATGAATACAAAATATAGCTCATGCATATCGGGGTACAAACGGAACTCAAGCAAAATACATTAAGCACGACGATTTACGATCAACAAGGATCAAACCTGGGGCCCCCACCAAAGCCCAATTTTTCATTCATGAGCTAGTCTCACAAATCCCGTGTTTTAGAATTATGGAGAATTCACATTTGCTTACCAGAAGATTATTTAGGAACTGGAAGGGGATTAAAACTATTCGAGTAAAAACCGGATCCCTGGAGCTTATTTGAAGATTAGAGTATTTGGAATTAAACTTAAAATATTAGAGCCTCGGTAATAAAAATGAAATTTGCCAAAAAATGAGTAAGGAACTTTAGGGAATTAAACTGGAAAGATATAGATTTTGAAAGTTGAATTTTGCAATAATAACAATAATAAGGAATGAACTTTAGGAAATTGAACTGCGAAAATATAGATTTCAAAACTTGAATTAATAACAATAATGATAATAATAAAAAAACGTACTTCAGGAAATTGAATTGCGAGAATATGAATTTTAAATAATAATAATAATAATAATAATAATACTGCGAGAATGTAGGTTCTGAAAGTTGATTCAACAATAATAATAATTATAAGAAATGAACTTTAAGAAATTAAACTGTGAAAATATAAATTTTGAAAGTTGAATTAATAGTGATAGTAGTAATAACGATAAGATTTTGAAAGTTGAATTGGCAATAATGATAGTAATAATAATAACAACAATAATACGGTCTTGAAAGTTGAATTAATAATAATAATAATAATAATAGGATTAATAATAATAATAATAGGATAATAATAAGAATATTTTAATTGAATTAATAATAATAATAATAATAATCGTAATATTTTAAAAGTTAAATTGATAACAAGAATAATAGTAAGATTTTTAAAAGTTGAGTTAATAATAATAATAATAGTGTGATTTTGAAATAATAATAATAATAATAATAATATTAATAATATTTTGAAATAATAATAATAATAGTAATGATAATAATAATAATAATTAATAAGGTTTTGAAATGATAATGATAAATAATGATAACAAAATTTTGAAAGTCGAATTAATGATAACAATAATAATAATGAGATTTTAAAAGTTAAATTAATAATAATGACAATAAGGTTTTGAGGGCTTGAATTAATAATAACGTTTAATAATAATAATGATAATAATAATAGGACTTCTAAAGTTGAATTAATAATAAAAATAAGAATAAGATTTTGAAAGTGGAATTAATAATAACAATAATAATAATAAGATTAATGATAAGATTTTAAAATGTTGGATTAATAAAAATAAGAATAAGATTTTGAAAGCGGAATTCATGATAATAGTAATAATAAGATTAATGATAAGATTTTAAAAGATTGGATTAATAAGAATAGGAATAAGGTTTTGAAAATGGAATTAATAATAATAATAATAATAAGATATTGAGAGTTCGAATTAATAATGATAATAATAAGATATTGAGAGCTTGAATTAATAATAAAAATAATAATAGGATTTTGAAAAGTTTGAATTAATAATAAAAATAATAATGATAGAATATTGAGAGTTTGAATTAATAATGATAATAATAGGATATTGAGAGCTTGAATTAATAATAAAAATAATAATAGGATTTTGAAAAATTTGAATTGATAATAAAAATAATAATGATAGAATATTGAGAGTTTGAATTAATAATAATAACAATAATAATACTAAGGATAATGATAATAGAAATAACAACGATGATAATAATAATAATAATAATGACAATAATAAGATTTGGAAAGTTGAATTAATAATAACAATGACAATGATAATAATAATAATAATAATAATAGTAATAACAATTATAATGATAATAGTTAATAATAATAATAATAATAATAATAATAATAATAATAATAATAATAATAATATCCGATAACAACCATAACGATAAATAATAATAATAATATCTACTAACAATGATAATAACACTAGTTAATAACAATAATAATAATAATAATAATTAAAATTAATAATAATGATAATAATAATAATGATAATAATAATAATAATAATAATAATAATAATAATAATAATAATCCGCTAATAATAATAATATCCGATAACAACCATAATGATAAATAATAATAATAATATCTACTAAGAATGATAATAACGCTAGTTAATAACAATAATAATAATAATAATTAAAATTAATAATAATGATAATAATAATAATAATAATCAAAATTAAGCCCAAAGTCAATAAGCCTAAACCCATGTCCAATCCTTAAAAGAGCCCAACTCCATCAAGCCCAAATCCATATCCTAGTTATTAAAAAAAAATGCCCATCTCCATCTAGCCTAATCCATCAAGCCCAAGTCCATGCCCTCCTTAAGCCCAAGCCAAGTCCTCATCTTCTTCCTCACTTCCGGAGACGGCGACGGAGGAAATGGAGGTGAGAGAGGCAGTGCCGGAGGGCCTCAAAATTTGCCCAGCCTGCCCGCTGTCCGCGTCGCGTTCCAGCGTCGGCATTGGAGCTTGCAGCTGCGGCCCGGTGACTGCGTCCGAGGACGGAGCCAGCAGCTGGATCCTTTACAGGCGCGTGAGGGGCTTCCTCGGTCCAACCTGGCCGTTTGGGGGGGGGGGGGGGGGGGTGAGTTCGCCACGTGCGTCGCCGACAATGCTGCTGCCACCGACTTCCTGTAACGGGCGAGCTGGGTAAAGTGGCTTCAAGGGACGGCGGCGGCGACGAGGGGAGAGTTGAACTGGCTGCAAAGGAGGAGGACGGGTCGCCTTTGCATGGCTCCCATGCATGCGTCCATGGAGCTTCATATACACGGAGAAGGAATGAAATGACTGAAGGGGTGATGCTTGGGACAGGTGGTGGAAAGTGGCAGGGAGGAACGGGTTCAGTGGGTGTGAGTCCTCATCTCATGTGTCCATTAATGAACTCATATGTAGGAGGAGGTCAAAACAAATTTCCAGAATGAGTTTTAAGATAAAGATCAGAACGCAAACGCTCGGATCTCATATGAATACTCAAAACAGGGGATATAGAACAGGTTAGGAAAACAAACATAAAGCAAAAGCAAGCTATCTCAAATTCCACAAAAACCAGCGAGGATCATGCCACAAGACACATTCAAACGATGAAAACAAACTTCATTGATACCCAGACACCACAATAAAAAGATATAAACGTAGAAGAACCAAACGTTAGAAATGGTACCTCAGACTGCTCCTTTTCAGGTCCCCCTTTCTCCTAAAAAATCCCCTCCTTTCTTTTTCTGGTCCCGGATCCCCCTTTTTCTCCTCCTTTTTGATTTCCAGAGAGAAAAAAATGCAGAGCCCAGACCCAAACTCGCCTTTTCTTCCTCTTTTCTTTTTCTGCTCTCCCCCCTCCTCCAGCTGCTGTTCCCCTACCTTTTCCAACCCTCCTATGGCCGCCCTGTTTTGGCTGCCACCCTTTTCCTTCCTTTCTTTTCAGCCGTCCTCGGGTCAGTCCCTCTTCTCTCTTTCACTTCCAGCCGCCCTCGGGTGGATCAAGAAAGCATAAAGAAAAGCAACGAGAAAAGAAAGGAAAAAAACAACAAGAATAATAATAAAAAAAAACCACCTCTGCCCCCAGTTCAGGGGGTCTACAAATATGCCCCTCTTCGGTAGAGTTCACAAGTGCAAGGAACATGAACACTAGAGTGAAAAGAAAGTGTGAATAGTGAGTGAAATGAAGTGAACTCTACCGAAGAACCAAAGAGACCCCCATAGGGGCACCAATGAGACATGAACTCACTCAGGCCAAGAGACAAACATAGAGGCCTTAACCCTAAAAGGAAACGAATGTCAAAGCGCCTCTGAAGCTACACTAAGGATCCAGGCTCCCTCTAAAACGTCTCCAAGAGTGACTCGAAGAACCAATGTCAAAGGTGAGTAACGGTCGAACCACCCTGGAGTACGAACAAGAATGCGTCTAAAGGAGATTGCCCTATGTGGACTACGAGACGAATAAGCAATAAGCACCGGGTAACGAGGTGAGGAGAGTGAGAATAAGTGCAAATCCATGGAGGTGAGACGTGCAATGCCAGAGAATATGAATGCTAGGAGCTGCGACTCTGGATGACGGGACTGACCCTAAACGCTAAACTGAGAAAAACAACGGCTTTAGAAGCCAAACCAAAGAAGCTAACTCTAAATGCTAAACTAGAAGAACGGCTCTGGAAGCCAAACTAAAACGATAGTAACGGCTCTGGAAGCCTAAACAAGATGACGGTAACGGCTCTGGAAGCCTAAACAAGGTGATGGTAATGGCTCTGGAAGCCTAAACAAGATGACAGAAATGGCTCTGGAAGCCTAAACAAGATGACGGAAATGGCTCTGGAAGCCTAAACAAGATGACAGAAATGGCTCTGGAAGCCTAAACAAGGTGACGGTAATAGCTCTGGGAGCCTAAACAAGATGACAATGATGGCTCTGGAAGCCTAAACAAGACGACAGAAATGGCTCTGGAAGCCTAAACAAGATGACAGAAATGGCTCTGGAAGCCTAAACAAGATAACAGTGATGGCTCTGGAAGCCTAGACAAGATGACAGTGATGGCTCTGGGAGCCTAAACAAGATGACAGAAATAGCTCTGGAAGCCTAAACAAGATGACAGAAATGGCTCTGGAAGCCTAAACAAGACGACAATAACGGCTCTGGAAGCCTAAACAAGACGACAGAAATGGCTCTGGAAGCCTAAACAAGATGACAAAAATGGCTCTGGAAGCCTAAACAAGATAACAGTGATGGCTCTGGAAGCCTAAACAAGATGACAGAAATGGCTCTAGAAGCCTAAACAAGACGACAGAAATGGCTCTGGAAGCCTAAACAAGATGACAGTAATGGCTCTGGAAGCCTAGACAAGATGACAGTGATGGCTCTGGGAGCCTAAACAAGATGACAGAAATAGCTCTGGAAGCCTAAACAAGATGACAGAAATGGCTCTGGAAGCCTAAACAAGACGACAATAACGGCTCTGGAAGCCTAAACAAGACGACAGAAATGGCTCTGGAAGCCTAAACAAGATGACAAAATGGCTCTGGAAGCCTAAACAAGATAACAGTGATGGCTCTGGAAGCCTAAACAAGATGACAGAAATGGCTCTAGAAGCCTAAACAAGACGACAGAAATGGCTCTGGAAGCCTAAACAAGATGACAGTAGTGGCTCTGGAAGCCTAAACAAGACGACAATAACGGCTCTGGAAGCCTAAACAAGACGACAGAAATGGCTCTGGAAGCCTAAACAAGATGACAGTAGTGGCTCTGGAAGCCTAAACAAGATGGCAGAAATGACTCTGGGAGCCTAAACAAGGTGATGGTAATGGCTCTGGAAGCCTAAACAAGGTGATGGTAGGGGGATGCTCTAGGTGATAACTCGTAAAGATCGACGAGTGAGCCTGACAACCATGAAATCAAGACGAGACACAATAAACCCAAAGAGAGGGGTATGCCCTAGTAGAAAAGCGCTGAAGGGGTATGCCCAGTATGACGACTCGCAAAGATCAAGAAATGGACTGAGTAGTGAGAAAGATCTGCAAAATATCCGATGAACTCAAAGACGGGGGTATGCCCCAGTGTGGCATGCCGCTGCAAATCTCAATCACTGGAAAGGCTGAAAGGGACTCTACGAGTCTCGAACGACGCTCCGCTGAGAGCTCATATGATGAAGAGCTCAGGAATGATGGTCAATGAGGCGAACACAATATATCTCGACCGAGTGATGGAAACTGTAACGGATATGTGAGAGAACATCGCCTCCAGGCTAAATGAGGGCAATATGCCCCAGTACGGCATCAGATGTACCCGATCTGTCCTGATGACCCGAGAATAACACCAATGGGACACGTAACAGATCTGATATGTACCCCACTGAAATGATGACGCGGGAAATCCGGCACCAGAGACAACTCCATCCAGGAATCACGACTATATCAAAGGGTATGAATCTGGCTGAATGACTCAAGAGAGGCTCTCGGAGTATCCAGACAAAATGAAATCAAACATCGACCTGGCGTGCATCTCATAACCGTGGATGATCATGTAAACCAGTGGGGATCTATAAATCTCGATCAAGATGGGGAATATGCCCCAGTGTGACATCGAGAATGTAACATGTCGAAAAATCAGATGAGCTCAGGTCATCCATGCCTGGCTAGATGGCTCTCGATAGGCTCCACTAAGGAATCATCGTGAGGATAGCGAATATATCATCATCTCTGCATACATCTGCCAAATAAGATAAGCACGCGACTCCCTCATGATCTGTAAATCTCATCCGAACGGAAATATGCCCCTGTATGGCATCGAAATGTATGATAGGTCGGAGATCAGACAGCATAGAATCATCTATCCTCGAACATGTGACCTCTGCGAAGATCCATAAAGATCCTCCGAAACGGAATATGCCCCAGTATGGCATCAGGTGCGCGACAGGTCCGAAGAACAAATGTCGTGAAATCATCCATCATCGCACATGTGACCTCCATGAAAGTCCGTAAATCTCATCCGAAACGGAAAATATGCCCCAGTATGGGCATCGGATGCTCGACAGGTCAGAAATCAAGCGACATGAAATCATCTGTCATCGAACATGTAACAATGGTCGTCCGAATCCATAACTGAATCATGCACACATATCCAAGATGTACCTCCCAGACGGAGAGCATGATGGCATCCAAGTGTCGAGAAGTGCGGACCTGGCTGGGTGGATCTCAGGGGCTCGTAAGGTAACGATCATGTCTACGTCTCAGTGAGCATCCAGTAAGTGATGATCATGCAAGTCGTGAGGATCCATGAACCTCTAAATGAAATGGGATATGCCTCAGTGTGGCACCAGAGGTATGATAGGTCAAAAATCAGGTGACACCAATCAATCATCGTCAAACTCGCGATCCCGGTAATCCGAACACAACTGAATCAGACCTGCACATCAAAGAGGCGACCCCAGAAGAAGAAGCATGACATATCTAAATATCAACCAGATCTCAATCACCTGTCCAAGTAGAGGCTGCCGAAGACGACATCTGATCCCATGGCCTCAGGGTGGTCTTAAGACACGGGACGTAACGTAGGCCAAGGTGATAGGGTGATAGAAATGAAAGGAAACTAGGCTCAAATACCCAATGATCAAAACTCATGCCCTCATATATGAAATGCAACATGTATAGTGAACCCCATGAGCCATGGACCTGAGGATGCCTAACATGAATATGATGTCGATAAGGAGACAAATGAAGCAACATGAACTGATAGTGGTATGTGTAATGATGATGTGAAATGAGTATCGAACCCGAGATGGGTCGCTGTAAGGAGGGAAAAGATGTGAAGGGAATGAGATGAATCACAAGCAACGATAAAAACGACAGCGAAACAATGAATATGGAGAAAGTGGTGATCGACTCAGATCAAACATGAAGTGAAGTCACATCAATAATGAATGTAATGATGGAAAGGACAATGACTCGGAGTCCTTAGGAGAAGGTCACTCATCTCTCTCACAAATAGATATGACAAAGCAATACAAATAACATGGGATCTCAGAGAGCTCACATACGAACTCCCAATAACGAACATACTCGATAAAAATGACCCCAGACATCAATATACATACTCAATGATAAAAAATAATACACACCTGCGTTTTTTTTTTTTTTTTTTTTTTTTTTTTTTTTTCTTTTTTTTTTTTTTTTTTTTTTTTTTTTTTTTTTTTTTTTTTTACATATATACAAACACATACCCTGAACATGAACAAATGAACCCCAAAGATGATATCAATAACAAATGGACACACTCCCAAGTGCTAAGGTAACAAACAAACTCTCTCTGACAAGATGACCTTCTCAAACTAAGGATCTCTAAACCAGTGTCCGCGAGATAGATGGTGGAAATGATGTGACTATCCTCCATGTGATGAACTGAGGAGGCTCACCACTCAGGGTGGAGAGAATATGAGACAAACAAATAGTAGATAGGATAAGAAAGAAGAGATGAATAACATAACCAATAAGATGAGATGAAAATGCAAAAGTGCAGTGATAGGAAAAGATGATGAGAAAAACATGCCCCTAGGTCCAAGGCTCATGAAACTCCCAAACAATGCATGCATACATTAAAGGGCCCCTGTCCCGGTGTGAAAATGTGAGCAAGGCGATAAGAAAGAAAGGCTATAATACGCATGTGAGGCTCAATGGGCTAGCAACGGACTAGGATGTCAATAAAGGAATAACAAGGTAATGGCTAACCGAAATGATGGCCACCCATCCTGCGACCATGGTCTCAAACATAGTACCTCTTTAGCTGATCCACATTGGTTGGCTCTGAGAATCGGTTTCCATCTAAATCCATCAGCCATGCAGCGCCCTCTGGGGTCAACTCCCTGATGAAATAAGGTCCGCTCCAGTTGGGTCTGAACTTCCCTCTAGGATCTCTGATCAATCCCCTGATGACTTTCAAGACTAAGTCACCTACATGTAGTGGTCTGGGCTTGACCCGCTTTTTGAAAGCGCGGGCCATCTTCCTCTGATATGCACGAACATGGTCTGCTGCTCTCAATCTCCTCTCATCTAGGAGATTGAGCTGATCAAATCGAGCCTGAGCCCAATCTGTCTCGGGAATCTGCTGCTCTAGTGCTACCCTCAACGAACCCATCTCAATCTCAACGGGTAGCACCGCCTCCATGCCATATACCAATGAGTAGGGTGTGGCGCCTGTAGAGGTGCGAAAAGAGGTCCGATAAGCCCACAATGCAAATGGGAGCTTCTCTGACCAATCCCGAGAAGTCTCAATCATCCTCCGTAATATCCTCTTGATATTCTTATTCGCGGCCTCTACTGCCCCGTTCGTCTGCGGCCTGTACGCAGACGACCTATGATGTCGGATGCGTATCTCTGCACAAGGTGTCAACCTCTCCTCTGAAATGTACCCCTCTATCGAAATCAACTCATGAGGGACTCCATAGCGACAATGATGTGTGATCTGATGAAACTAGCACTCCAGCTGATGTCAATCTCGCATATGAGCGGCCTCCACCCACTTGGTGAAGTAATCGATGGCGACCAGGATGAACTCATGACCACTGGAAGATTTCGGCGAAATCTTCCCGATGATGTCAATACCCCATACGGAAAATGGCCATGGCGAAGTAAGTGCGTGCAACTCTGAGGTGGCACGTGAATGAGATCTCCGTGTATCTGACACTCGGGACATCTCTGAACAAACTGGCAGCAATCCGTCTCCATGGTCAACCAGAAGTAACCGGTCCTCATGATCTTACGGGCCAACATATGCCCTCCCATATGTGGTCCGCAGACTCCCGCATGAACCTCTCGCATCACTCTATCGGCAGAGGCCCGGTCCAAACATAATAGCAGCATCCCATCAGGTGATCGTCTATATAGCGTCTCGCCACAAATCACGAATCGGGCGGCCAACTGTCTCAATGCTCTCCTATCCTTGGCCGTGGCGGCCTCAGGATATACGCCGAGTCTCAAAAAGTGATATATGTCATGGTACCAAGGCAAACCATCATCTATCTCCATATCATCAATCAAACAACAGTATGCAGGAGCAGATCTCGACTCGATCAACAATGGGCGAACAGTGGCATCAGTAGGTATGGCAATCATGGAAGCTAGAGTAGCTAAGGCATCAGCAAACTGGTTCTGCGCTCTAGGCAGATGGGTATATCTCAAATCATCAAATCTCCCGACCAGTAGCTCCAAATACGCGTGGTAAGGCCTAAGCTTCACATCTCTAGTCTTCCACTCGCCCTGAATCTGTCTCAATACCAGATTGGAGTCACCAAACACCTCCATCTGTCTAATCCCGAGCTCGAGGCTGTCTCTAATCCCAAGATACAAGCCTCATACTCAACAATGTTGTTCGTGGCCGGATGTCGATCCGAGAATGCCAAACGAACAGATCTGGGAATGTGATCACCATGAGGGGATATCAACAAGACGCCTATCCCGTATCCAGAATGGTTGGCTGCACCATCAAAGTACATGCGCCAACCTGACAGACTAGTCACAGCAGCGACATCCTCGTCTGGGAAGTCGTCATCAATGGCCCTGCCATCGGAAACCGGTAAAGAAGCTAGATGATCCGCGACAATGCTCCCTCTAATGGACTTCTGAGTGACATAATGAATGTCAAACTCAGTCAGAAGTACCAACCATCTCATGAGGCGACCGACCAGGGCAGGCCTGTCAAACAAATATCTCAGAGGATCTAGACGGGATATCAAATGCACTGAATACTCGGTCATGTAATGTCTCAATCGCGAGTGGCCCAAACCAATGCAAGCATAACGCTCAATCATGACATATCTCGTCTCGTAGTCTAGCATCCTCTTACTCAGATAATAAATGGCTCGATCCTTGCCCGAATCATCGAGCTGAGCCAACATGCATCCCAAAGCCACGTCTGAAACGATAGTATAGGAGTAAGGACGGCCTGGTGTAGGAGGCGCCAAGACTGGGGCGACAGCAAGTACTCTCGATCCTCTCAAATGCGCGCTGACACTGATCATCCCAAACAGTAGGTTGACTCTTCCTCAAGAGTCGGAAAATGGGCTCACAAATGTCTGTCAATCTGGCAATGAATCTGCTGATGTACTGAAGTCTGCCCAAGAAGCCTCTGACCTCTCTCTCTGTCCTCGGTGCAGGCATGTCAAGGATGGCTCTAATCTTGTCCGGTCTACCTCTATGCCTCGCTCACTGACCATGTATCCCAAGAGTTTCCCAGAAGTCACTCCAAAAGTGCACTTCTTGGGATTCAGTCTCAATCTGAACTGCCTGATCCTCTCAAAGAATCTCTCCAGAGCTGCTAAGTGATCTGATCTACCTCGGGATTTCACTATCATGTCGTCTACATAAACCTCGACATCCCGATGCATCATGTCATGGAAAGCGTGGTCGCTGCTCTCTGATAAGTGGCTCCTGCGTTCTTCAATCCGAATGGCATGACTCTGTAGCAATAAGTACCCCACTCGGTAATGAAGGACGTCTTCTCCATATCCTCTGGAGCCATCAAGATCTGACTGTACCCGGAAAATCCGTCCATAAAGGACAACATCGAATGACCTGCCGTACTGTCAACTAGCATGTCGATGTGTGGAAGAGGAAAATCATCCTTAGGACTGGCCTTGTTGAGATCTCGGAAATCAACACAGACTCTCACCTTGCCGTCCTTTTTGGGAACAGGGACGACATTGGCCAGCCACTCCGGGTACTCGACCACTGATAAGAATCCTACACTGAGCTGCTTCTGGATCTCCTCTTTCACCTGCAAGCTCCAACGAGGGTGCAATCGTCTCAACTTCTGCTTAACCGGTCTGGCATGGGGCAGAAGTGGCAAACGATGCTGGACGATAGATGGGTCAAGGCCCGGCATGTCCTCATAGGACCATGCGAAAACGTCCAAGTAGGATCTGAGCAGCTGGATGAGGCCATCTCTCTCATCTGCAGATAGATCTGATCCGATCCTCAACTCCCTAGGCTGATCTGCTGTGCCGAAATCAACAATCTCTGTGTCCCCTACAGCAGGTGAAACCCTCTGATCAACGGGATCCGAATCGGAAGCAGAAGACGAGTCATCGTCTGAATCGTGCTGTGCAATCTCATCATCAATATCAAAAATCTGTGATGTGGGTGAAGATGGTGCAGATAAATCAATACCAGAAGAGACAGGCAAATACTCAAAGATGCTCAAATCCATAGATGAAGAGTCAGAAACATAGTCAGAACGGGAGACGAACCCCGACAGAACGTCAAATGAAAGAGGTGGGTCCACAAAGTCGGACGCTCCCTCGACAATGCCAACATGGCTATCAATCAAATCATCAAAAGCTATAAGTCCTCAGCAGACTCCGAGCAGGGGCAGTCAGGCTCTCCTCGAAGCTCGAGGCGAACCCCGAAGAGATCAAATGATGAAGCGAGCCCAGGCTGAATAGTCTCCTCATCTGGCTCAGCTCAGGCGAGCATCTCGTCAACGTACTCGTCAGCGGCACAGCTCCGTCCACTAGTCTCCAATCTCGGAAAAGTCCCGTGATCATCGATCTCATCCGGGAAGCAAAGCGTCATAAGGCTCGTGCGATCTGGGAGGGAGGAGCAATCAACACAGAAGTCGAAGGGCCAGGGGCTCCGTCACTCAACTGTAACTGCTGGACGAGGCGCTGAAGCTCGGCCTCCTGAGTGGTGCTAAGTCCTCCGATGATCCCATCAGACGGTGCATGCGGCTCTGATGCCCTCACAAAGTAATCTGCTAGGCTCTGGTGTACGGGCGCACAGGATAATAAAAGGCGTATGAGTCAGCGAGCCCTCACCCTCTCCTGCGCAATCGCGCCATATGAGATAATCGGCCTCAGTGGGATGAATCCGAGTCCGAATGGTACGTCATGATCAGGAATGGTGATGAACTCGCTCGGCCATGCTGACGTCGACCCAATCCCATGCCAGGAAGATAGGACATGCCTCTCATCATATCAAGCACTACAGTGCTGCCATGCTGGTCAAAGGACATAGCGACGAAGTCCCGGCAAAAGTCCTCTAGCTCAAGAGTCTGTACCTCATCAAAGTGAACCCGGTCAGCAGTAAGTCGTCGTCGCTATGGCTGATCTGGAGCACGGGCTCAGCGGAAATGAACATGTCCCCTGCCGACTGTACGACGACTACCTGGCCCTCATGGATGAACTTCACTTTCTGATGAAGTGAAGAAGGAATGGCTCCAGCTCGGTGAATCCACGGTCGGCCCAAAAGCAGGTTAAAGGATGTAGGAATCCTCAAAACCTGAAAGACAGTGATAAATGTGGTCGGACCTATCAGGAGCTCAATCTCCAGTGTACCCATGACCTCTCTACGGGTGCTGTCATAAGCTCGGACGGTCTGAGTGGATGGGCCGAAATCGGATGGTGCGTATCCAAGAGCGATGGCGGTGGCCAGAGGACATACGTTCAGGGCCGAGCCATTGTCCAGAAGGACAGATGGAACTCGGCGACCTGAACAGCCAACAGATATATAGAGAGGACGCGTGTGGTCTGAACCCTCTGGTGGCAAGTCGTCATCAGAAAAGACGATACAAGTGGCTCTGCCAGCCGTCATCATATGAATGAGTCCCTCGGGAGTGGTCGTGGTATCAACTCTGATCTGGCTCAGAGCTCGAGTCAGTGCATCCGATGAGTACTGGAGGACGCTAAGAGGCTCCAGATAGAAATACGAGCCTGAGTGCTCTGCAACTGCCTCAGAATCTCGTCATCCTCTGCTCTGACCTCCTCCTGGGATGATGTACCCCTAAGGTCTAGCGCAGCGGCTGGAGGTGGCTGTCTCATACTCTCCCCCCGGAGGATATACTGAACTCCGGAGTCTGAGATCATCACTGTGTGGAGCCTGAACCTCCTCAACATCTGGGACTAAGACGAATGGCGTCTGAACGCTATAGCGCGTGGAAGTCGAGGCTCGACAATGGTCACATGTACTGAGGCTGTCTCAGGAAATAATCTGAAGGGAGTGGGCACCTGAGGCCCAAAGACATGCTGCTCATCTCGTAAATATCCCCAACTCTATGGGCTCTGGATCTATGTCATCCCAGCTCATCATGCAGACATGGTCATCAGAATCAGCAAAATCCAGGAAATGAATACCTCCGTCTGGTGGAGGAACTGCATGCGTGGTATGGGCCGGTAGTGGGTTTTGGGTTACACTCGGCTGACCCAAGTGAACCAAACCCTGATCAATCAAGTCCTGGATGGCATGCCTCAGTGCGGTGCATCGATCAGTCTCATGCCAGCCCCTGATGATAGGCACAATGCAAATCCTCCTGAACTGAGGGGTAGAGGCTGAGGGGGGTCTCGGAGTGAGTGCGTCCAAACCGGCCTCTATGAGCTTCCGAAGAGCCTGGCTCAACGGCATGCCTATCTGTGAAAACTGCCTCTGCGTCCTCAAAGCAAAAGGTGCAGAGGTCTGCTGAGCTCGAGGCCTAGGGTGTGAAGGTGCGGGCCTCGGAGTGAACTGTGCAGCGTAGCATGGCTGTCCAGTGGCCGTATATGAAACAGGAGGCCTCTCAATGCCCTGAGTGGCATAGTAAGGTAGAGTCAATGGCTGAGCCTGATATGTCTGATCAAAAGCCGGGAAGGTGCCCGTGGCCTAAACTGCTGAGGTGCATAAGGAGAATGAGGCTCGGAAAACTGGGGATCGGCTGATGGCGTCTGAGAGGCCTATGACTGGATGAACTGATAGCACTAACATCTGTCGGCCTCGGTCCTACAAAGGGCTTCTTCCCCTTAATATCACTAGGGGAAGAATCTGTCCATAAACCTCTCGAGATGCCGTCCTCGACATCATATAAAGCCATAACCAGAGACCCAAAATCTGTGAACGGGACCCCGACCACGTGTCTGGCGATCCTCGGCTGTAGGCTCCTCAAAACCATCTGAATCTGGTCTCTCTCTGATGGTCTATCCACTATCTCAGCTATCTTCCCGCGCCAGCGGGAAATGAAAGAAGAAACGGACTCCTCTGTCCTCTGCCTCAGGGCCTCTAGCTCTCTCCTCGATACATCCACGACAGTGTTAAACGAAAACTGTCGTAGGAACTCCCGGGCCAAGTCACCCCATGTCCGACGGCGTGAAGACTCCAAAGAAGCGAACCATCGCTGGGCTGCCCCACTCAGAGATAGGGGGAATAGAGTAATCATCTGAGACTCGTCCAAACCATGAGCCCTCATCACGGTGCTATAAAGTCTGAGGTGGAGGCGCGGACAACCAATGCCTGTATATCTCTCGATTCTGGCATCCTGAACTTAGCCGGCAAACTAGCTACCGGCATACCCTCAAAATCGTCCCAAACAACTGACCCGTCTGACACTCTCATCTGTCTCATACACTGCTCGAGACGGTCCATACGCGCATGAGCGTCATCAGCGCCGGTGGTCTGGACAACAGCGGGCGGAGTGATCTCAGAATGCCCGTGTAATACATAAGGCGAAGCCTGAGGCGCCGAAGGAATAGGTGGTGGCGGTGGAGGTGGCAACGAGTCATGCGGTGTCTCATCCTGAGCCACTGCTGGTGGTCTACCCTGCTGACCACCGATCTCCTGCCTGAGGCTGGCCAAAGCCTCCTGGATAGAAGCCATGGCGGCCGTGAACTGATCGACCGTGACGACCTGCTGATCCATATCTGATGTATCCGAAACCCGAACTAATCTGCCCTCTACTCTGATCCACGAAACTATACCCAGACTGAGAGTAAAAATCCTGATCCTGAAAGTACTCCTCTGCTCTAATCCACAAAGGTATATCAAGACGAGGAACAAAGGTCCGATCCTGTAAAGCACGAAGAACGGAATAAGGATATGGCTCGGGGAATGTATAGAAGAAAAGATAATCTGAATAGGAACAAGCAAAGCATCCAAGTGAAGATGAGCGGTCCGACCGTACTCAAACTCGTCCTGATCTCAGTGCACTCTCAACTGGAGACTAATCAGAGGGAAAATCGGATCCAAAACTGCGGCTACAGAGGCACGGAAAGCCCTCAGATGCACCCACGTGTAGGGAGGGAATCCCAATCGAAGGATCTACGGCTCAACCTACGAGGTCAAGGTGGCTCTAAATGGATAAGGGTGGACTTTAAGATATCCCTAGCAGAAGCGATCATACCCTCCGGCGGTATGCAACCCTCTGCACGCCTCCGAAGAGACGGGGCGCTTCCATGCAAGGTGGTAATCACTTCCACACATGCACTACCTCGACATCCCAGGGGGCTCCTATGGTGAAACCTCTCAAACTCTCAACACTCAATAGTCAACTAGAGTGCTCAGTGATGGTGTGGGTGCATCCGAAAACCCTATGAATCTAGAGCAGAACAGGAAACACACTGGTCGCACAACTATCCATGAAACCTAGCTCGGGGCTATACAGGTCTTCAATGATCGGACTCCAATCGACATCAAAGTGTCGCTCTCCTCCAGAATGCTCCCGTACATCGATATAGCCCGTCGCTAGACCCTACTCCTAATCTCCGGCTCGGTCAGAGAGCAAACACATAGAAGGCCTCACACTTGCAATAGTGAGAGCCAGGATGAAAGGAATGACCGAAACCAAGAGAATTGGAGGTAGGGGGATAGAAGTGAGACCCACATAGACAGGCGACATGCAATCATACAGAGGGAGGGCAATCATGCATCATACAGTCAAGCAAAATACAGGATATATCACTCATGTCCACACAAAAAGCTACAACTGTCAGGATGAATAGCAATACGAACATCATGCTCAACAGACGATCAAGATAATATGCAAGTCAGATAAAACAACACAGCAAGTCAAACGATGTACAATAGTGAGTCTATGCATGTGAAGTGAGCAGAATAATCAGGAAGAAACAGAATCACTATACCAAGCAAAACATGATGAGCAATACATGTTAATCGGCATGTCGATGTACCAAACTAATCTAGCAATGAAGTATAGAAAAAAACGACATCCGAAGCCCCAATCAAGATAATCAATCATAACAATGCCACAACACAACATCCAAGTATGCATCAAAAACTCCCAATGTGCAATCAAGAGACAGGTACTCACTGATCGACTCATCAAATGCCATGTTTGCTTCACTTTAAGTTCAAGCTTGACCCTCTAAAAAAAATCCCCAGTGGAGTCGCCATTTTGTGGACCCCGCATTTCGGCTCAATGCGTTTCCCACTCGATGGCGAGCTCGATTTTTATTTGAAAATGATTTTTATTGATTAAGAAAATGACTTGGAGTCGCCACTTATTTTTGTTTTATTTTTAAAGGGTAAACAAAATAAGAAAGAAAAACCCTAAGTGTGACTCCTTGTTTCGGAAAAGGTGGTCTGTGAAAAACCGGATCGGGTTCGGGGGTCAGGTTACTTATCGGGAAGGTACGGTAGCGACCGTAGCACCCCTCTAAGTCCCTAAAGTCGGGTCTCTACTAACGAAATGAAGCGATCAGGGCAATAGATGAGTAAATCGATGGATACCCCGAATAAATCATGCACATGTGAGAATCAAAAAATGCATAGACAACCAGAGCGGGAATAAGTGTGTACTTGAGCAGCGAGCCACTATGCGCTTTCAAGAAATGAGATTAGTACACATTAATGAATACAAAATATAGCTCATGCATATCGGGGTACAAACGGAACTCAAGCAAAATACATTAAGCACGACGATTTACGATCAACAAGGATCAAACCTGGGGCCCCCACCAAAGCCCAATTTTTCATTCATGAGCTAGTCTCACAAATCCCGTGTTTTAGAATTATGGAGAATTCACATTTGCTTACCAGAAGATTATTTAGGAACTGGAAGGGGATTAAAACTATTCGAGTAAAAACCGGATCCCTGGAGCTTATTTGAAGATTAGAGTATTTGGAATTAAACTTAAAATATTAGAGCCTCGGTAATAAAAATGAAATTTGCCAAAAAATGAGTAAGGAACTTTAGGGAATTAAACTGGAAAGATATAGATTTTGAAAGTTGAATTTGCAATAATAACAATAATAAGGAATGAACTTTAGGAAATTGAACTGCGAAAATATAGATTTCAAAACTTGAATTAATAACAATAATGATAATAATAAAAAAACGTACTTCAGGAAATTGAATTGCGAGAATATGAATTTTAAATAATAATAATAATAATAATAATACTGCGAGAATGTAGGTTCTGAAAGTTGATTCAACAATAATAATAATTATAAGAAATGAACTTTGAGAAATTAAACTGTGAAAATATAAATTTTGAAAGTTGAATTAATAGTGATAGTAGTAATAACGATAAGATTTTGAAAGTTGATTGGCAATAATGATAGTAATAATAATAACAAAATAATACGGTCTTGAAAGTTGAATTAATGATAATAATAATAATAATAATAATAGGATTAATAATAATAATAATAGGATAATAATAAGAATATTTTAATTGAATTAATAATAATAATAATAATAATAATCGTAATATTTTAAAAGTTAAATTGATAACAAGAATAATAGTAAGATTTTTAAAAGTTGAGTTAATAATAATAATAATAGTGTGATTTTGAAATAATAATAATAATAATAATAATAAATAATAATAATAATAGTAATGATAATAATAATAATAATTAATAAGGTTTTGAAATGATAATGATAAATAATGATAACAAAATTTTGAAAGTCGAATTAATGATAACAATAATAAAATGAGATTTTAAAAGTTAAATTAATAATAATGACAATAAGGTTTTGAGGGCTTGAATTAATAATAACGTTTAATAATAATAATGATAATAATAATAGGACTTCTAAAGTTAATTAATAATAAAAATAAGAATAAGATTTTGAAAGTGGAATTAATAATAACAATAATAATAATAAGATTAATGATAAGATTTTAAAATGTTGGATTAATAAAAATAAGAATAAGATTTTGAAAGCGGAATTCATAATAATAGTAATAATAAATTAATGATAAGATTTTAAAAGATTGGATTAATAAGAATAGGAATAAGGTTTTGAAAATGGAATTAATAATAATAATAATAATAAGATATTGAGAGTTCGAATTAATAATGATAATAATAAGATATTGAGAGCTTGAATTAATAATAAAAATAATAATAGGATTTTGAAAAGTTTGAATTAATAATAAAAATAATAATGATAGAATATTGAGAGTTTGAATTAATAATGATAATAATAGGATATTGAGAGCTTGAATTAATAATAAAAATAATAATAGGATTTTGAAAAATTTGAATTGATAATAAAAATAATAATGATAGAATATTGAGAGTTTGAATTAATAATAATAACAATAATAATACTAAGGATAATGATAATAGAAATAACAACGATGATAATAATAATAATAATAATGACAATAATAAGATTTGGAAAGTTGAATTAATAATAACAATGACAATGATAATAATAATAATAATAATAATAGTAATAACAATTATAATGATAATAGTTAATAATAATAATAATAATAATAATAATAATAATAATAATAATAATAATAATAATATCCGATAACAACCATAACGATAAATAATAATAATAATATCTACTAACAATGATAATAACACTAGTTAATAACAATAATAATAATAATAATAATTAAAATTAATAATAATGATAATAATAATAATGATAATAATAATAATAATAATAATAATAATAATAATAATAATAATCCGCTAATAATAATAATATCCGATAACAACCATAATGATAAATAATAATAATAATATCTACTAAGAATGATAATAACGCTAGTTAATAACAATAATAATAATAATAATTAAAATTAATAATAATGATAATAATAATAATGATAATAATAATAATAATAATCAAAATTAAGCCCAAAGTCAATAAGCCTAAACCCATGTCCAATCCTTAAAAGAGCCCAACTCCATCAAGCCCAAATCCATATCCTAGTTATTAAAAAAAAAATGCCCATCTCCATCTAGCCTAATCCATCAAGCCCAAGTCCATGCCCTCCTTAAGCCCAAGCCAAGTCCTCATCTTCTTCCTCACTTCCGGAGACGGCGACGGAGGAAATGGAGGTGAGAGAGGCAGTGCCGGAGGGCCTCAAAATTTGCCCAGCCTGCCCGCTGTCCGCGTCGTCGCGTTCCAGCGTCGGCATTGGAGCTTGCAGCTGCGGCCCGGTGACTGCGTCCGAGGACGGAGCCAGCAGCTGGATCCTTTACAGGCGCGTGAGGGGCTTCCTCGGTCCAACCTGGCCGTTTGGGGGGGGGGGGGTGAGTTCGCCACGTGCGTCGCCGACAATGCTGCTGCCACCGACTTCCTGTAACGGGCGAGCTGGGTAAAGTGGCTTCAAGGGACGGCGGCGGCGACGAGGGGAGAGTTGAACTGGCTGCAAAGGAGGAGGACGGGTCGCCTTTGCATGGCTCCCATGCACGCATCCATGGAGCTTCATATACACGGAGAAGGAATGAAATGACTGAAGGGGTGATGCTTGGGACAGGTGGTGGAAAGTGGCAGGGAGGAACGGGTTCAGTGGGTGTGAGTCCTCATCTCATGTGTCCATTAATGAACTCATATGTAGGAGGAGGTCAAAACAAATTTCCAGAATGAGTTTTAAGATAAAGATCAGAACGCAAACGCTCGGATCTCATATGAATACTCAAAACAGGGGATATAGAACAGGTTAGGAAAACAAACATAAAGCAAAAGCAAGCTATCTCAAATTCCACAAAAACCAGCGAGGATCATGCCACAAGACACATTCAAACGATGAAAACAAACTTCATTGATACCCAGACACCACAATAAAAAGATATAAACGTAGAAGAACCAAACGTTAGAAATGGTACCTCAGACTGCTCCTTTTCAGGTCCCCCTTTCTCCTAAAAAATCCCCTCCTTTCTTTTTCTGGTCCCGGATCCCCCTTTTTCTCCTCCTTTTTGATTTCCAGAGAGAAAAAAATGCAGAGCCCAGACCCAAACTCGCCTTTTCTTCCTCTTTTCTTTTTCTGCTCTCCCCCCTCCTCCAGCTGCTGTTCCCCTACCTTTTCCAACCCTCCTATGGCCGCCCTGTTTTGGCTGCCACCCTTTTCCTTCCTTTCTTTTCAGCCGTCCTCGGGCCAGTCCCTCTTCTCTCTTTCACTTCCAGCCGCCCTCGGGTGGATCAAGAAAGCATAAAGAAAAGCAACGAGAAAAGAAAGGAAAAAAACAACAAGAATAATAATAAAAAAAAACCACCTCTGCCCCCAGTTCAGGGGGTCTCTCTTGATCAAAAATGAATTACTGCAAGCACTTACATGTTAACTTCCATGATGATGAGAACATGAAGCCAAGACCAATAAATACAATTGTTATGCTTGTAAGAGCTGAAGAGAGATTGGAAGTTGCCACATTCTTTATGATCTGGGAGTCTTCAGATAGTCTACTTAGGAGTTCGCCAGTTAAATATCAAGTATGCTGAATTGTAGTCAAAAGGCCCAGGTGAAAATTAATATTAGATTATACAAAAAGCACTCTTGGATCATTTTCCTTGATATGACCCCATGGACTCCAACAACATGTAAACTGTATATTGCAGGATCCATGAATTTGAACCCATGAAACCCACTAGTGCAATGGCTTAAAAACTGGTAAGATGTCACAAACAACTATGGGGTTCTTTTGAATTAAGAATTGATAGGCTTACCTGATTAATGAGGTGACTGAATAAGTCCTTTCTCAAATGAGCTACAATCCTTTCGCTAACAGAAGCAAACAACCATTCCCGAACTGCTACACACAGAGAACTAAAAAGAAAAGAAGGTTGATTAATTTCCTAAGAAGTTCTAATGGTAGCCAATACAAAACCAATGTGGCTAGGAAAATGGATATGATCATAGGATTTTCTTGCATCCAAAAGCAGACAGAGGAAAATTAGTGACTGCCACTTCTTATCTTTAATTTAAGCTAAAATGGAAAATTGATGGAATCACCAATGTCAGCTGGAAGAAATCTTTAACTCACAGGTGGGAATATGACTCAAACAAACTAACATTAATAAAAGAAATTCAATGATAGAGGAAATAAACAACCATAGAACTGAATAGATCAATAAAATTTTCTTTCACTCTTTAAAGTTCTGGAATTGGTTTCTATAGATTAGGAGAGGTTTGAAGAGTTACTTCCCAATTAAAATTTCCCTAGGGTAAAAACAAATTGAACTCCTGATTTTGTAAGAACTATTCGCAAAAGTAACAACTTCACTTCACTTGTATCAATTGCTCTTCTTGGCAAAGGATATTCAGTCCAAGTCTTGTCTGTTACATTTGACAATTTGAGCATTAAATTTGGTGATGTACTGTGGAAATATCAACATACACACCACAGCAGCGTAGGAATGAGTTCAATTTTTTCAGATCATCAAATGACCTCAAAGAAATGTTAACCAAAAAAATATTCAGTTGGTAGGAAAAAGGACACAATAATCTCACTTCAAGTCTTGCATAAAATGGATGAATATCAATTCCTGCTGGGATTACCAATGCTACGGAATTATCTGGAGTACTCGAATACGATGAAGATCAAAGAAGAGAAAACTGTGGTAGAATTGGCCATACCCTAATACAACTATCAGCACAACAGCTAGTGCAGCATTCTTGACAGCAGTCAAGGCTTCAGATTGTTGTTCAGGAGTCCTTATATCTCTTGATACAATGTCTATTACCATTCCACCATATTTTGGCTGTAACATAAGAAATTAAATAAAAGACAAACAAAGAGTTATAATAGGAGCAGAAACCAAATTATATGATCTTACGTGAATATTTCTTTTGCAATCTGTCAGAACAGAAGAGTTAGAGAAAGTTTTCACCAGAATATGCCTTGCCCACTTGCAGGAAAGAAACTACCATTACAGTCAACACTAATATTTTCATCACTTAATAACTTGATAGCTTTTATGGAAAACAAATGAATCTATTCATATTCCAAACAAAAGAAACAGGGAAAGATATAAAATCATGAAATGTTGGAAATCCCAAAAAGAATTTGATTAAACACTTCCAACTTCAATATAACCAGCCAGGTTATATAAGGAAAAGTTCAACCAAAACAACCTAGATGAGCTTAAGCAAAGAACTTAGTAGCTAGGGTCTGGTTGCTCAATAAGAAAATTTATGTGATCCAATATAATGTGACAATCAATTTTTTGATTATCTTTGTTAGGACCGTGGAAGCTCTGATATCACTTGTTGGAAACAAATCACAACACCCAAATGCAACAAGTAAAATAAAATAAAATAGAGAAGACATAAAATTTATGTGGTTTGGTATAATTACCTACGTCCACGGGAAAGGGAGATCAAATTTATTACAAACTTTAAGAATACACACTTCAAACTCTCTCAACCATTCTCTACCTAAAACCTAATGTACCCTTTGCCTATCTCTCTTCACTCTTGAATACTTTTTCTTTCTCTCTCCCTCTTTGTAAATCTATTATAAAACCACATAGCTATAGAATCCTATGGATTAACCCAAACAAACAGTTTCTCATCCTAGTCAAACTTAAAAAGGTAATTTACTAAAATACAAATTCTATAAATATTGACTTTTCTAAAAATAAAAATAAATAATTTGAGTCAAATCTCAACAATCTTGTTCACACCCACAATTAATAAGTTGCCCAAGGGGTTCAACTTGAAGGTAAGATTTTCTGGGATAATATACAAAACAAAGAGGAGTGAGAGCATAAGAAAGGCTTGTATAGATGTCCTAATACAAGAATTTAGTTAGTACTTGAAAATCGAAGAGAAAGGGGCTTGAAAAGTGGCAGATCAGTAGCCTTCATGTGGTTGAGCAAGTGACAATGGTGTTGGCATAGATTTTGAAGACTTTGGCTTTTTAACTTGTAGCAAAATCTTAAATAGTATGCAAAGTTATGAAGGAGATAGCAAAAGAGTTGTGCATATGACATGGTATTGATCTTCAATCTCACCCCAAAACAGAAGGAGGTAGATTCAAATAGAAGACTCGTTCTTTTTGGAGTCAGGGAGCATAATATAATGAATCATAAAAGTTCCATATTTTGACATTCATCACTGAGCCAACACCATTCCTAAACAGGGAAAAGAAACATGAGAGAGGCAGAGCATAGGCACTGGTACGAAAAGGACTTACCAGCATAACAATTGATGTAGATGCTACCAAAAGCGCGATGGTGGCAACAATTAGCTTCCCAGCTTCAGGCTTTGCCTGGAAAAGTCAAGATGCTATCAACTTCATATGTTCAGAAATTCTAGAAATAATTATAAAAACAAATCCTCTATTACCAAGGAAAATACTCTGAAAAATCCCACTTTTGCTGCCTGTATTAGCCAAAATAAAATCAGGCTCAATAGAACTGCTTCTGATGAGTGTTGAATGGAAACATGTATTCAAACAACACAAACAAACAATCACCTGATATGCTAAGCCATGCTCAAGGTCATCATTTGCATTTTGCCGTTCCTAGAGTGATTAAAGTGAATCAACTGTCAGTTTAAGATGAACTTGAAGCACTACAATATTTTGGTCCCATTCAAAGCCGTAGTCCCTTTCTCTTCAATTACAAGTACCAACAAGTAAAAAAAAAAAAAAACCTTGAAAAGGAAAAACTAAAACTCATATATGAAATTTGGAAGGAAGCGTCAGGGAAAGAAAATTGTTCATGTCTGTAGATATGGCAGCTCATTATCCTAGACTGCAGGATTACTAAAATACAACGCATTACACATACCAGGAACTCAATTTAGCTTGTATATTAAGCCTATTTTCTTGAAATGACATTGCAAAAGGAAAGTTAGGCATTTTCCATCAACGATTGGAGCACTTTCAAATGATTTCCGGGATTGACATTTATCCAAAGCTAAGTCTTGTGATATCCATATAGGATAGGAGAAAAAGTTTATGACATTGTATAAGTATGAATTTCTGTTAACCATGTAGACGAACAATATCTACGAAGTTGGGTGTCGACTTTTACAAATGGTATCAGAGCCCATCCTACATTTTGAAATAATATTAAATACAAAAAATTCATTTAATTCATCTAACACAGAAAAACAAATTATTAAAATTAAAATGGAGAAGAAAACTGAACAAACACATCCAAGATCTTGATATGGGCATGCCAAGAGAACATGGTTTTGCTAAAAAATTGCAGAATATCCCAGCACTAGCCTTTCAACGAATTAAAGGAAAAAAAAAAAAACCCAAAATAACAAAGAAAAAAAACCTGCATGGGCTACTCAAAGAATTCAAAACATGATGCAAATATAAAGAAATCAAGAAAGAGAACCGAATGGGTTCAGAGGAAACTCACCACCTCATTCAAAGGAGGGGCAGTCTCATTACCAGAGGCCATTTTCGATTCCGGGGTCTTCTCTAAATGCTGTATTGTTTATCTCTTAGCCCATAAAGAGGGCATTTGAGCTTCAAGGAAATCCAAATTCCAACATGTTCGCGGGAAAACGATTGAAAAAGAAAGTCGTTGGAAGTCATTCGGAAAAGACAACTGCAGAAAATCAGTAACCACCACATAAATAAATTAAAAAAAGGGAAAAATAAAACAAAACTAGTGTAGACGTATAAGATTGGAGTTGGAAACAGGAATGTAGGTGTTTTTGCTTCATTGACTTAGACTCTGATACGATTGGAGGTGGAAACTGGAAAGTAGTGTCTTTGCTCCATTGACTTAGACTCTGATGCGATTGGAGTTGGAAACTGGAAAGTAGTGTCTTTGCTTAGACTCTGATACGATTGGAGGTGGAAACTGGAAAGTAGTGTCTTTGCTCCATTTACTTCTAAATTATGAGAGAACTTATCCTTTCGCCCGTCATTCAAGTGATTGATTTATGGTTTGGAGATGGTTGAATAAATGATATAAACAAAGTAGGTGTCTCTACTCTATTCACTTTTAAATTCTATGAAACTATCTTTTCACCTTTTATTTAAGTTATAGATTTTGGTCGGATTAATGATGGTTGAATCATTGATAGATGTCTGAAAAAGATATATATCTTAAAATTAGTAACCACATAAAAAAAAATAAAAAAAATAAAACAAAATTAACATAGACTAATACGATTGGATAAATTACGAGAATTCATCTTTTCGCCTGTAATTCAAGTTACTTATTTAGGGTTTAGTGGTTGAATAGTCACATATAAATATATAATTTATATAAAAAATAAATTAAAAATTTTAATATATATATATATCAAGAAATTTTAAAAATGATAATACTTATTTTTCATCCTTGATATTATCAAAATTAAATAACCAATAAATATAAATGTATTGATATTTCAAATTTTATAAATAAAAATATGTATAATATTCAAATATGAATAAATATATTAAAATAGAAGAAAATTATTTTATTTATATTTTCTTTTACTTATATTACATTATTTTGTTTATATTAAAAAAGATTAAAATAATTATATTAATTTAACTTTGGTTTACAAGTTTTAAATTATTACAATCAATAATAATGCGATCATGCCCTTAACATATGAGTTGAGGTTCCATGGTTCGAATCCACTCCCTCAGTTTTAGAGGTTTTTTAAAAATCATCCTTAATTCTCATCCCACATTGGAAGATGATAATGTTTAAATTTGCATTTCATAATTGGAAGCGCACGCAAGTGGGCCAACGTTGGACCCTTTACTTGGGCTCAACAGTTGGGCTAGGCTTCTTCCCAACCTTTTGAGGAAAAAACAAAAAGGTGAATTGGTAGACCGACCAATCGGCTCAACGGTCCAGGTAAGGGCTCAACAATGGGGCTAGGCTTCCTCCCAGCCTTTGAGGGGAAAAAAAAGGCGAACTAGCAGACCGGTCTAGGCTCCGGTTGACGGTGGCTTTGGTCGGTGGTTTGACTGATTTGACTGACCAGTCTGATTTGATTTTCAAAACATTGCTGAGAACTCATGAGAATAAGAATTCATGTCACTCCATTTATAATCATAGGCGGTGGGTTTGGTGTATGACATAAAGGCCACACTAATTCCTCCTTTGTGATTTAGAATAACTATTTTTTCGTTGGAATGATACAAAACCCATTATTTCTCAGTAAAGGAGTATAAAGAATCTATTTGGCAATAAAAAATAAGAAATACTTTTTTAAAAATAACTTTTATATGTAATTATTATTTTCAATTATTTTTTATATTTATATAATCATTTTTAAAATAATCATATAAAATAATTATAAACAATTAAAATATATTATAAAAAATCCTTTATTTTAAAATAATTATAAAAAATTTAGAGTATGTTTGGTCATGTGATTTGAAAACAATTTTTAAAATTTCTTGATACTTTTTGACTGTTGTTATCTTAAAACAACTATTGGAAACAAAGTAAAATAAAAAATGGATTTTAGAGAATAAATAGAAATTGTTTTTATAAATTTTTAAAAATAAAAAAAACATAGAAAATTTGAAAAAAACAAACTATAATAAATAAATAAAATTGAATATGATGTCATTTTCTTTCTCTTTCTACGATCAAATACTGATACCGAGAATCTTCAAATATGATATTCCTTTAAGTTACACATACTTTTTTAAATTTCTTTTAATTTCTCTAAAATTTTTCATCAAGTAAATAAGTTTCAAATCAAATTGTACTTGATACATACATTTTATTAATTTAAAAAAATAATTTGAAATTCAAATACCGATTTATTTAATAATAAAAAATCATGGAACTTTAGAAGGTCATAGACCAAAATTTATTTTAAATGTTTGGTTCAGTTTCTTTTTTATATAGATTACAATTTTTTATTGGGCAAATAAACTCCAAATTAAGTAAGACTAAATGCTTTGGACTCATTAATGAGTACAGTGATTTTTAAAAGTAATTTTAAACTCAAATAATGAATCAATTAATATAAAAAAATTATGTATAAAAATGGATCTAAAACGACTTTATTTTTAGGTATCTATACTCTTTGAGACTTAGTCTTTCAATTATACTTCTTTAGAGGCTGCATGTACAATATATGCCTCTTCAGGGGCTATTGTTTCATTTATACATCTTCAGAGACTACTTAAGATTAATAAGTCATTTTATGGCCTCTTCAAGGTTGCCAAGGGCTTATTTAGTTAGTGTTTTTGAAAACTGTTCTGGAAATTTTTTTTTAAGAACAATTTTAAGAATATATATATATATATATTTTTTTTTGTGTTTTTAGAAACAAAATTATGTTTGGTAATTGAATTTTGAAAAACAATTTTTGTTCTTAAAAACAAAAGAAAATATGTTTGGTTGAGTTAATAAAAAATGTTTTTTAGAATAAGTAAAAAAAAAAAAGTTGTAATTTTCTTAATTTAATTTTTTTTCCAATAAATTTAAGAACTTTTGACTATTCCTTAGGGGTGTTTCTCTTCATACTGCCTTTCTTGATCTAAAAAATAGAACACTTCTCCATATGCTTTTCATAATATCTCCAAATAGTCTCTATTTTTCTCTGTAAATATCAAGAACGGACCATCATCGTCATTGACAATTGCGACAAACAAGTTTGCAACAATGTTGCATTGAAACACCAACAAGATCACACTTATTCTCATCTATGATGTTCTTGAATAGATTATGATCATTCTTCCTCTTCTTAACTCTCTTTCCTCTTATCTAATCGTGAAATTTGCCGACTACTTTAGACTTAAGAGACCTTGCATCTGGTGTTCTAGGCTCAATCACATTTTCAAACTTGAGAAGGTTAGGGTAAGACTTCTTACAGAGGACTTATCTGTGAAGCCAACACTATGGAGATTTCGAAACTAGGGTATTGTTCGAATCATAAAAAATTGGTTGAATTGCAAGATATGTGTGAGGATTGCTTATCTTTATCATGACCTGGTTATTGTGAATTATCAAAGAAGATTGTTTTCATTTCATGGGTGAAGTATGTTGGTATGATTTAAGGTCACAATGAGAAGATTGTGGAAAATGGGGAGGTAAATTCTACTCTCCTTATTTTTCGACCAAATCCTCTTAGAAGGTTTTGGATTGTACCTAGAAAGAGGATTTTGCAGCTAGTCGATGCGAGGAAGATGAAGGGACTGATGGCAACAAGAGAAATCATATACTTTCTAATATTGATGCAAATTCTGGACTAAGAGAAAATGAGGCAGATGAGGATTGATTCACAAGTGACAACAGGGAATGTGAGAATAGATTGGAAACACGGAGAACATGGATTCTTTTTCTGTTTTGTAAACAGTGAAAAAAAAAAAAGGAAAACAAGGATTTTTTGTTATCCAAAAAAAGACATTTTGGAAACACGAAGAACAATGAAAACAATAAGTATGTCACTTTCCAAACAAGTTGTGTGTTTTTTGCTTTGAGAAACAAAAAACAATTCTCAAAAACAACAACCAAACAAACTCCAAGTTTTCAAGTGTTTTCCTTTTTTGGGGAACTACATCATTCGAACTAACAGGTCTATCATGCTTTCATTTATAATAGCTGCTTGTTTTACTACGACATAAATTTATAACACTTTAGGTGTGTTTTAGATTTATTTGTTGTAGAACTAGTTAATTGACAATTGGTTAATTATGCTTCAAGGATATCAAATCATATTCTTTTTCTAGTGTCTAAAAAAATTATAAGGGAATCAATTGTCCTTGAGCTTGCTCTATCATTCATTATCTTGAACTTTTCTTATTTGATGTTGTTCTTCTTCTCTTTGGTAGACGAGCCTAAAAAACCTTTAACTCCCATATGAGCACCCTTATGATATTTGATAATCCATTTAATCACCTCAAAGAAATTTTAGCAAGGTCTCTAAGATCATATAAACATTGGTGTTCATGATAGTCCTAATTAAGAGTAGCTTATTTAACTAACCTACCTTTATTATCAAATATCCCTGTAGACTAAAAAAAAAATATCAAAGACCATGATAATAAACATTCGTTGTTGTTGCAACACATTATCCAAAGACCAAAGTATGAGATACTTGGTCTTCTGATTCGTCTTATGCTACCTTTGATATACCACTCTTTTTGTAAGGTTCATTTATAAGGAATTACTAGTTCCACCTAAATTAGATTCTTTGCAATTAGTTACTATTTCTAGATTAATTTATTCAGTCTAAATGATTAGTTGGGCTTGGTTTATTATGAGAAAGACAATGATAATCAATTAATAGACATGCTATCTATAACAAGGAAAAACAACCATGCATATAGTAGTATTGAGCGTTCAAGGCAAACAATAGTTTGGTAAAAATGTAGTGTTCTTAGGACTACATATTTATTTTGCAAAGTATCCTAGTATTATAAGAGTTAAACTTACGATGGGAAAGTTATGACCTTATTACTAGTTAGAGACCTTCTCAAATTGATCTTTCAGTCTTAACTATAGAAGGTGCCTAAGGTAAGATCAACATACCTTATAAGTTTAGCCCTTGGCTTATGCAAGTGGGATCATGGTGGGTGATTCATTCATTGCATATCTAAGTTAAGTGTGTAACAATTATCCTTAACATCAATGCTACAAAGTGAACAACTTACTATTGGGTTAGTTGCTCCCACTACAAACATGTATGGTCTTGTTCATATGGAAAGTCCATATCCCTTGATTCCTAGGCCTAACCCACCGTTAGGGTAGTGATGAACCAAAGTCACGATGAGATTGAGTTACAAACCCTCCTATTATATGATCAATTGACACACTCTATCTCATAAAGGGTATATGTCAAATTTCACTTAAGGAATTATTGCGGCTACAAATTTCATGATCACATGTCCTTATGATCACTTAATGGGACACATTGTTTCAATCCCATAAGATATCATAATGCCTTTATTGAGAATACTTGATGCCACTTGCTTCTATTAATAGTAAACCAATTTGTAGGGAATATATGACTATTTTAGGGTTTTACTCATAAGCCAACGTCTCTTGTTGATTTTAGCACAAACTTAATATCTTTTTATGGTTGAAAGTCCATTTAATATAGTGGCTTGGTAAATCATGACTATTCAATAGTCAATGTCATGATTCACAATAAGTCTTGTTCAATATGTAACCATACACACTAGTATACTGACTATGAGAAATCCATGTCAATGACCAAGACCAGTCATCCCTCCAATTAGGAGATAATGCACTAAAACCTTTTATAGATTGCCTAAGCCCACGAACCAGCTATGAACAACTCATTAATCATGCAAAGAACTCATGACTTGGATCTTTCATATAATTCCTAATATACTTAGGTCATGTACAATACAAGTGATACAAGTTTGAATGCTCAAATCAATATTAATGCAAACAATGGATAGATTACTGGAAAGTCAAGTTTAACTTTATCACATTATGTCTTACTTTTAAGAACTATATTCCAACAGATGCATATTGGAGAAGCGTATATGTTGGATGTATACGACCATGAGAGATGTTTATTATATGTATACTAAGTGATACTTTAGAGAGTTTGTTGAAAAATAGAATCGAACACACAAATCAGTATATTGACATTCAAACATCATATCGACATTATATTGGTAGACATTTTAAATGCCTTTTATTAGGCATTCAAACGTTAGTGTCTCCACTTAACTATTTCATGTTTTCTTTTATATTTTAAATAGTTTTTTTTTGTTAATTTTAATTTAAGAAAATCTCTCCAAAAATTGCTCACCTAGGGCTTTGGTATAAATAGGAACATTTTCTAAATTAAAGAATACACATAAGAACATAACCATGCTCTCCAAGTTGACTTTGTTGGAATTAGCCTTGTAAAATTAGACACTTGAAGCATAATAAATGAAGTTGGTTCTTTAGTTCAATTTTGTTGTGCAAATTTTATGGATGTGTGATTTATTTTATGTATTGTCCTTATAAATATTCAACCTAATCAAACACACCGTAATGGGTGTATGTGGATACACAAAGGACATAGATCATGGGATCCTTATGACTTCATAAGTGTGTTCATAGTAGTCCATGGATTTGGGTAATTTAATAGAAGCTATATAGTGTATCACGTTCCATGAAAATAGAATGATTTGCCTTGGTGGCCAAGGCAAGTCTCTAAGTGCTAGTGTGCATCCATAGCATATTGAACAAGATCTAAAGAAATCCATGTCATGTATATTGGAATATTTTTTTATATTTAAAAAAAGCCTTTCTAAGCCTTGGATCATTGGGGTGCATGTAACTATCTTCACAAGGATACTAGATCTAGGCAACATAAGCATTAAAAACAATAAGACTCAAAATATTGGTGCTAAAAAACATTACCTATGATTTAGATGTTCCTAGATAAGTTCTAGTCAATGAAGAGGATGGTATGGATCTCAAAAACCTTGAGATCTTTCGCTTGATAACACTTTCCTGAATCTTAGAACTTGAGAATGGTGGAATTCTTTCTATAAGGATGAACATTGGGGATTTCTTTTTCTGGAAGACAAAGTGAATGGAATGTCTAACCTTAAACCCTTAAGGGGTTTATATAAACTTTCTTGTGGACTTAAGTGACTTGAACCTATCTTGGGCTCAGGTCACTTAATGTAGTCCACTGGATCTTAATTAATTAATTAGAACTATTAGGTTGCAATAATTAATTAGCCCAATCTAGAAACATAATTCATAAGCTCTTGTGAAACCTTGCATATTTACTAAAATGCTTTTATGCCCATGTATGAATAAAGAAACCAAATATCCTTAAAAAAAAGTGCCACTAAGGAATGTGAGTTTGAGTAAGGACTATTAAAACCCCTAGGAAAGTACCAATTTCCTCATAATCCAACTTCGAAGTTAACTCAGCATCCTACTATATTGACTAAACTACACTCCAGTATCTTATAATATTGTATGCAAGCTCCCCATGAACTAGTGTTCGCAAACTAACGAGGTGAATGCTATCATCTTCTTAAGATTACCTCTACCATCTTTGAGTCTTAGATTCTCTTATTATATAATTAATTGACATATATGCCTCTATAAGAGCATATGTTAAATCCTTCGGATCACCCAAGGATGCACACTATCTTAAACACATGAGATATCATGGTTCCTATCTTGAGAATACTTATTGCCACTTGCCTCAATCAATAATGACTCAATCTATGGAGAATATTTGACCATCTTAGGGTTTTACTCATAGGTCAAAGCCACTGAAAACCTTAGTACTAGATCAATATTCTGTTAAGGTCGAGAGCTCATGCAACATAGTAACTTGGTGAAGTCATGATTATGTGATGACCCATGTCATAACTTACCATAGGTCATGTCCAAAGGGTAACCATATATATTAGTGTGTCCACCATGGGAAATCCATCTCGATGACCAAGATAAGTCTTTCCTCTAATTAGGAGGTAGTGCATTATAATCTTAGATAGATTACCTAAGTTTATGAACTAACTGTGAATATCTCATCAATGTACAATGAACCCATGACTTGGACTTCCATGTAACTCTTAATGCTCTCAAGTCATATATAATACAAGTGATGTGGACTTGAATTCTCAACATACATAATACATAAATAGGATAATGAATGGAAAAATGAAATCATAATATAAATATTAGTTAAATCCATTTGTTATTACATCATATCATACTCTTAAGAGCTCTATCCTAACAATGTATGCTATTACTTGTACATGCATAATCTCCTAGTTACTATGTTTCATGTGCTCTCAATCTTGAAAAGTCATCAAGCTAGTGTAATGTTTGTGGTCACTTTGAGTTATGTATGAGTTAAATCCTAAAATGATAATATATCCTGTTAACTTTAGTGATTATTTGATTCAATATGTAGTAAGATAGATATTTAATAGAGACACGAAAATATCCTTTATAGGACAATGATATCCACTTGAGAGACACCAAAATATCCTTCATAGGATAGTCATATCTACTTGAGTAATATTGAGGTTAATGATAATGTTTTAACCTATGACCATGGTAATTATGTTAAATTGAAATATGATATTTATCCTAAGGGATATGGAAATATCAGTTGATTAGAGAAAAAGTGAATTTGTAACTTAATGGAATCAGGATATAATTTAATTTGTGGATGGCAAAATCCAAATTAAATTATGGATATTAGTGCATGGGAGCATGTGCAATGGCATCGAGGATAAGGATAAAACCTTTATTAATTTAATTGCTTCAAATTAATTTACATAAAATATTGGAATGCAATTAGTTTTCTTTAATGGAGTGAAGATTAATTATAGAATATTATTCAATTAATTTTGCACGAGCCAATTGATTTATGGGTCTTGTGGTCCCACTCTAGTTATATCAATTTCAAGTTTACAATTGTTTAGTGAGTAATTAGGAAATTAGGGTGCACCATGTGTTTTGGGTGTACCATAAGAGTTAAGGATAAGGTTAGACTCATTAATAGTAAGATGGTAACTTTAGTCATCAAGGTGGAATGTTGTGGATTGCAACTTGACACAAGGTGCAGTTGAATACGGGGTATTCCTCAAAAGTGGACCAAGTTATGGTTGAGAGACCAAATGGACACTTCCATCATCGTTAGTGGGGGTCTGTGAGAGGCCCATTAGACGATGTTCAATGCAACATTCATAGAATCCACTAACAAATGCGCAAAACGTGGAGATTTGCTTTTCTATGTTTTCTATTTTTTAAATAAAAAATAAAAAATAATTTTTGTAATTTACAAAAACTCTAAAAAATTTGTATTGAAAAAAGTAATTGTTTTAAAATTTGTTTAAAATAATTGATGTATGAAAAAATTCTTTAATTTTTGAACATGTTTTTCAAATAAGGTAAATCTATATATATATTTTTATAAGATGCTTTATTTTTATATAGAAGTTTTTGATTTTGAAAACAAAAAATAAAATATTAGATTTTTAAAAGTAAATTTGTATGATGTGAAAGAAAATTTTAATGTACATATTTAAAATTATATTACCTATTATTGGACCAGTCAAGAAAACTCTAAAAAAATAAATGGAAGAAAAATGATTACCGGACCTTTTAAGAGTTCATTAGGTAATGATTTTAGAAAATATTTCTAATATTTTTAATACTTAAAACTTTTTATTTTTCAAGTATTAATTTTTTATTTTTTATTTAAAAATTAGAATCAAATACAGTCTAAATCTTTATAGAGGGGAGTTGCCACTAATGATAGGTTCAGTGGGCAGGCACACACTTAGCTACAGCCTCTCATTCTCATAGTTAAAAGAGGCTGCGGCAATAACCCCAGTTGTAAAGAGGTAACAGAAGATGAGGGTTGAAGCGAAGAAAGGTTGTGGAGTAGCATTAATACTGACTGCAATGATACTCCTCCATACAAATATGTGCAGAGCTGCTTCACTGAGAAAGGGCAACGCTAGCAGCGGGTGCCATGGGGGACTCCACGAATGCCTGGTGGCTGATGAGGTAGGGTGGGAGGAGTTCTTGATGGATTCCGAAATAAGCAGGGTGCTTAGGGAGGAAGCCAAGAGCATAAGCTCGCGCACCCTTATATCATGGGTAGCAGCTGTGCCTTGCGGACAAGGTGGAGCCTATATCAATTGCTTGCCTCCGAAAAATTAAAAAGTTCCGAAACACGAGCATTGCAACACATACAACCGTGGCTGCACCTGATGCCGCAAAATAAATGAAATGCTGCTCCCTATTTCTCCTTTAACTCTGGTGGTGATTCATTAGGGGTCGCTATTGTATCCTCTGTATCCCCAGTATCTTTCTCTTGTGGGAATCCAATGTTCAAAAGTGTCTCAAATTCTATTTTAATCAATTGAAAAGTTTTTGATAATTTCATCTTCTTTTAAAAATATTCACTTTGACAATTATACAATTAGTTTTTTAGTGTGAAATCTTCCTACATGGTTAGGAAAATGTATATGGAGAGATTTTGATGTCTCTAAATTTATAGTACAAATCCTTTTAACGTCTTCTCTTTCTCTTGATTAAAAAAAAATATATATAAACAGATCTATGTAATTTTATCATGGATAGTGATTCATTAGGTGTCGTTATTGTATTCTCTATATCCAATTATCTTTCTCTTGTGAGGATCTACTATTCGAAAATATCTTAAATTCCATTTTGAGTAAATTGAAAAGTTATTGATAATTTCATCTTCTTTTAGAAATATGATAATTATATAATTAGTTTTTTTTTTTATGAAATCTTCCTGGTTAGAAAAATATATAAAAAGAGATTTTGATGTATCTTAATTTGTAGCTCATAATCCTTTTAATGTACTTTTTTCTTTATTATAAAAAATATAAATAAATAGACGTATATAATTTTATCATGGGTAACGCCAATAGAATGCAATTTCTCATAGTTGTGTGCTACTTTGTCACTATAAATGTCCTTTTATGTTCCCATGAGAAGTAACCCTCAAGTTAATTTATTTATTTATGAAAATGCAGTCGTTAGTTAGAGAAAATTGTTTTAAAAAATTGTGTGAATATTTTTATTTATTTGTTTATTAGATCTTACACAGAAGAAATAAAAAGTTGAATAAATAAATAAATAAGAGAAATGTCCTTATATCAAAGACATCCATATCTTTATGGGTGAAATATGCCCTCAAAAACTTCTTTCTTTCTTTCTTTTTTTTTTTTTTTTTACAATAAAAAAACATAAAAATACTTTTTATTATTAGCTATTTTCAAAATAGGTTTTAAGAATCGTTTGGAAAATAAGATGGTTTTGAGAACATATTTTATTTTATTTTTTCATTCATTTTCACTTGCTTTTTAGAATTGTTTTTTTTTTTAAAATTATATAAATATGAAGAATAATTAAAAATAAAATATTATAGATAAAAGTTATTATTAGAGCCTATTTGGGAATATGTTCAAAAACAACTTTCACAAATAGTTTATGAGAAAAATTTAAAAAAAAAAAGTTATTTGGAAATAGTTCCCTGTATTTGTACAATTATTTTTATAACAATCTTTAGAAAGTAAGTGAAAGAAATTAATATGTAATTTTTAGAAAGCATTATATTTTCACAAGTTCTCAAAAAGCCATTTTCCATATATGTATGTATATATGCATGTGTGTGTTTTAATATAATAGACTACTTAGTTTAAGTTGATCATGAACCTGTGTTTTTTACGTGCGCCCTCACTCGGAGTTATCACTTATTTTTATTTATTTTAAAAAGAAAAAAAAAATAGAATCATATATAAATTAATGACTCATTTTTTTTTTTTTTATTATTTATGGAAAAACATGTTTGCTAACAATCTAGTCTAAGTTCGAGGGCCAGGTTTTAATAATGTAACACTTCTTTAAGCCCTAAAAAGATCACTATTAAATAAGTGAAGAAAACTATGATAATTGATTAATAGACTATAAATACTAAGAAATAAGAGAAACAAGGCATGGTGATGAGGAACAAGAAACCGATCATGAATGACCCTTGATTAATAGACTATGATAATTGCAGTACACCCTTGTTTTCTCCCGTTGTCATTACTTATTTTTATATTATTTTTGCTTCTTATTTTTATTTTAGAAAATGACCAACATGCCTTAGATTGAATGATGAGAAAAAAATTGAGTTGAACTTAAAAAACCAGAGAATTTGATATAGCAATGTTAAATTTAAGTGAGGTAATATAAACTTCTAAATAAATGTAACAATTTAACTTTTTATTAGTATGAAAATAATACACATTAAATTATATAATAGTTTTTATATTCCAAAATAACAAAATATATGTTTTTTAACATATAGATAAAATTAAATGATAATTTTTTCCTTGATTTTTAATACATCTTCAAACTTAAATATTTACTTGTTTTATTTAATAAAATTAAAAAATTGATATATTTACATTTATCCTCATCATATCACAATTGAATTTGATAATATGAAAAATAAAAAGTAAAATACTATTAATTTTTTTTAATCATTTTTATATATTCTTAATTTTTTATAATTATTTTAAATTTTAATAATGTATGAATTATATATTTTAAAATTATGTTGATATCATAGCCCAACCACAATTAAATCATCCGTCCATCAATGAACCATGATCTAGTTATTTTTTTTTGATTCAATGAAGAGTTTGCTTCTAAAAATATTGGCTTTAACCTTTCAAGTTAGAACCATACCACCTTTATAATTTTCATGTATATATTATAGACCAATGGCGCACACAATGTAGTTTTGTAAATATATTAGCATTAATTTTCACTACCAACGTTACATTGTTGCATTTTAAAATTTTTTATCTCAATTTTCTCTAAGTGGAGGAACTTGCGCTAAGACATGAAAGCGAAGCAGACCGGCCCATCCATTATTATGAGTGGGGATCTATGAGGAGACCACTGGATGAATCATGTTCAATTTAATATTCATGGAAGTCAGCACTAGGCAATTAATGTCCAAAGCAATGGCCTAAATTGATCATCACCAACTTAATTAGACAACATTTTCTTGTACAAAATCAAGATTTCTTTTGATCCTTGCCCAACTCACGAGAGGGTGCGAAGTCAAACACCATGGAAGTGAGCCATGGGTGGGAGTCATAGTGGGCAACCATGATTTTTATTTCTTTAATTAATTAAGTAACAATAAGAAAATTCCCTTCTGGTTTTTTGAGAGTGAAAGAGAATGGCGTTGATTTTAAGAGGCCCACAGACAGAAAATAGAATTTGGAGCAGAAGTTAAATGGAACCCAAATTCAAATTTCTGATGAATCAATCAATTAATTAATGATTCTTTCCACTCATTAATAAATGTTGAGATGGACGAGTATTGCCACTTGTGAGTTGTGATATGTGAATGGACATGCCCTCTCTCAATTCCTTTCTCATTCTCGCATATAACTAAAAAGAGGCTTGGTGTTGGTGCCACAATCAACTAAGTTGTAAAGAGAAAGATCGAAATTAAGAAAAGTAAGAAAAGATAAGATGGGAATGGAAGTGAAGAAAGGTCCTGCATTGACATTGATATTCCTTGCGATGATACTCCACACAAATACAAGCATTGGTAGGGCAGCTGCCACTTTAGTGATGATGAGGAGCAACCGCAGCAACGGTGGGTGCAAGGGGCGGCTGGAGGAGTGCCTGATTGGGGACATGGATTTGGATGAGGAGTTGTTGATCATGGATTCTGAAATCAGTAGGAGGATGGTGCTTAATTTTGGAAATGCTGTAACCGAGGGCACCAACAAGGCTACCCAGCAAGCAGTGGCTTGTTTACCAGGTAAACCCTATAAAAATTGCTTGCCCCCGAGAAACCATAAACCTCCTCACGAAAACTGTGGCACCTACAAGCGAGAGTGTTACCCCTGAAGAGATGTCATAGAATTGTTAATTGAGAAGGAGAGATATCATAGAATTGAAAATTGAGGGAGGGAGAGATACCAAATAGGGAAACAGGCATGTAAATGAGGTGTCTCGAATCATTACTTTTACTCAAACCGATATTATGTTAAACTATTAATTTTCCTAAAAATTTTAAGCTTGTAGGATTTGAATTTACCATGTATATCATGCTCCTTAATAGTGTTTTCCTATTATGGATTTCTTTTCTTGGATCTTCCATTTCATCTTCACCACCCTTTTAGGTACGTCCCTAGTACTTTTCATGTGTGTTTTAAGTTACCTTTTTATTTTGATTAATTACTACGCAAATGATGTATGGCCTACAATTATGTAATTTTATGGAAGAGCAGTGCCATTACCCTCTCTCTCTCTCTCTCTCTCAATCAATTCTTTCTACTGCCTGCTCCTTTTTAAGTGTATATTCATTTTCTTCTATAAAAATGGTAATCAATGCAAAAGTATGTCCATAGACTATTTGACTTTGAGTAAAAGGTAAAAACAGGAAATTAAAAAAAGAGAAGAAGACATCACTTGATGTTAATATATATATTTTTTTCAATTGAAAGGAGTAAAAAGAAAAAAAAGTTCTCTTGCTTGGAACACAAATTATTATTTTACAAAGACTACGTATTATAAAAGTTAATATTTTTTAATAGCTTAAAATGATTTTTAAGTTGAATCCTACTTTAAGTTGTTAAGTTATAACAAGTCATTAAATTGATTTGTCAAAGTTTTTTTTTCTTTCTAAATTTAAGTTATCATATTGTTATTTTACCAAATAAATTTAATATAATTAATAACTTAATTAAGTCATGAAGTCATTTCAAATCATAACAAAGTCATTTTAAAATTTAAGTTATAATATTAAGTTATTCTACTAAATATATTTAATAATTTAAATTAAATCATTAAGTCATATTAAATCAATAAATTAATTAATAAAACACCCTCAAATTGATGACTTAATAACACAAACTTTACCTCCATTTTCAATATTTCTCAAAATGTGAGGAAAAATACAAGAGAAAGAAATTAAAAAGGAAAAGTAGAATGAAAGAAAAAATAAAAAAAACAATAAATTTAAAATTAATAAATTATTTTATATGTTATTTCAAATTTATTTAATTTATTTTAAAACTTCTTCAATAGTTTGAAAATGTATGAGTTTCTATTTAATTTTAATTATATTTTATTTTCTTTAGTATTTTCCATAAGATAACTAAATATGTTTCTTTTTTTTAGTGTTTTTTGAGATTTAAACATAACTTTAAAGTTAATAAATTATTTTTATTTTCTATTTCAAAATTTTTATATAAAAATTAAATAATTTAAAAATATTTACTTTTTATTATATTTATTTATTTTTATATTTTTCATAATAAAACTAAATATAAAAAAGTAGTTTTTTTAATATTTATATATATATTTTCTTTCTCTAGTATGTCCCGGATAAAAAGGAAATCAATGATCTCTATTCAATCCTCTTCAACCCGGAGGATGAGTAGTTTAGGCAACGTGTCTCAGGGCCCTCCTATTTTTACGAGTGGAATTTATGAGAAAGCCACTAGACAATGTTCGGTGCGATAATCATGGAAGCCATTGGACAGGGCGGCTGTGTGCTAAGCGTTAACATTCCACTTTAGCTGTGGCAAGTCATAGTGGGAGTTCATCTTTAACTTCCCCACTACCCACGCTGTGGTTATAAGAACCCTCCCATACCACTACACAATAAATAAACAGATACAAGACTGGTTCTGGGTCTGTGTTGAATGAGTTGCTAGGCCTCCACACTGCTGAGTTACAGAGAGAAAGAGGGGAACAGAAGAATAAGATGAGGATTGGAGAGAAGTGGAGATGCTCTCTAGCGTTTGTTATCATGATATGGATAGTGGAGATACTACCAGACATGAACGTTTGTAAAGCTGAATCAGTGAAGGGCAACAATAGTAGCTACCACTCAGAGCACTGCAGCGGCTCCCTCCATGACTGCCAATTCCCAGATATGGAGTGGCTGATGGATTCAGAAATAAATAGGATGCTTGCTGATCAGAAAAGTGGTATTTATATAAGTAAGGCGGCCGCCGGAAACGCTAAGGAACCGGCTGTTGCTTGTGGGCGTGGTAAAGCTTATAAAAGGTGCGTCCCCGATAAAAATCCAGTTCATCGTGGTGAAGAAAATTGTGAAGGCCTCTACAATAAAAATCGTGCATGCCCCCACAGCTAACCACAGCAGTAATTTCTTCTTCTGCAGGTTTGTTATCATATTTTGTTCCGTGTTTTTCCCTTCATTTTTTTTTTCTATAAATTTTATTTGGTTTTTCCCTTCACTTTTCCCCGTTTTTGTGATTGGTGTAACTATTCTAAAAGATAATGTCCAATAAGAGAAAATCATGATTTTCTCCATTTTCTCCCTCTCACAATTTCACGAGGAGATGTGGTATCCACTAGATAATCTGAGCTGATTGATTATGTTTGTGTCATGTCAAAGAGTATACACTCAGCTAAATACATCAATTCAAACAAATATAAATAATTTTGTAGAAAACCATATTCATAAAAGAACATAATAATTTTTGAAATAATAAAATGATTATGTAATGCTTAAATAAAAAAATTATTATTTATATTTTATAATAACTTTAAATTTTAATAATAATAAAATACATATTTATAATACTACACATTAAGATTTGATTGTGGTTAAACCATCGACATAATCAATAAATCATAACCTAATAATTTTTTCAATTCAATAATCATCCAATTATAAAAATATTGATTAACATAAAAAAATAATTATTATTAAAAAAAGAGTGATGGACATGTTATCCTAAGGCCTCACTGGTCAAAACATTTTAATTGGTTAAAACTTCTCTTCAATGCCTAAAATGCTTTAAACCATATTTAATAATAAGAAAAAAAAAATAGAAGTGAGATATTAATAAGAAAATTTTTACTTGGTCTACTTTTTCTTTTCTAACAATTTTATTTATTTATTTATTTATTTTTTATTTTTTTATTTTTGTCCTTCTAGGTTACCCTCGAACCTTCCAACATCCAGATAGAGCTTTAAATTTTGTTGAACATAGATAGTTTAGGTGCTACTAGTACTCTCGCACAAAGCGCAACCATTACTAGGGCAGGAGATGTGGTTGTGGCAAATGGAAACCCTGAGCCCTGCAGAATGGCTTAATCAAATAGGTGGCAGAAAAAAAGTTTGAGGAGAGTCGATCAGTATTTACATACTCCAGGCTGATACTTTATCTAGAAAGGCAAGCAACAAAATCATATGCATTGAGAACTTAAATTAATCTTGAGAGTTATAGGAACCAAAGCTTTCATATATGATTGTTCCTTCATCTCTCATCAACTACAAAAAGGATGAATCTGAGTTGAAATCCCAACTTAATCTGAATGGATAAATTGAAACAAACCCTCAGCAAATTAAGATTTGGAATTGAAATTTGGAAGGCTGTTTTTAAGATTTAAGTTCCAAACTTGAATGATTTTGGGAACTATGGTGAGTGAACAAGTAATGAAAACCTTTGCCACTTCAGAACAACTTATTTAAAGCAACTCCATCAACAAATTTCAAGCCTGATGAAATACACTTACACTTTTTTCCAAGTTGAAATTTCAAAGGCATTAAACCCACTCTTAAATACCAAAACAACCAGCAGACTGACAGATTAAATGTCGAAAGGACGATAACTTTAATGGAGGCAGTTGATTTTGAAATCAAGACATCGATGACCCGTTTGGTTTCATCCGATACGAGATTTATTGCATTTCACCAACTACACATACAAGGCGACGAAGGCAAACGAGCTGCAAGACGAGAGAAAAGAAGAGGAGGAGATGGGAGTTGGAATGAAGAGAGGTTCTGCACTGACCCTTTTTGTTGTGATGATGCTCCTTCACACAAAAACATGTAGAGCTGCTACTTCACCGTTAAGGAAGAGCAACACCACCACCATTATCAATGGGTGCAGTGGCAATCTCCAAAAATGCCTCATAGGGGACGTAGACTCGGAGGAGTTGTTGCTGGACTTGGAAACGAGCAGCAGTCTGGTGCTTCTTAATGTGGGAAAATTTCTAGCTCTGAACACCAACGAGCCAAAGAAACCAGCTGTGCCTTGTGGCAATGGCAGGCAATATAGAACTTGCTTCACCCAAAAAAATAAAGTCCGAAAACAGCAGCATTGTGGTATTTACACTCGTAGATGCTGATGCAGATGTTGATGCTGGGCGCCCATGTTATGCTCCTCTCTCTCTCTGTGTTTCTAGCTAGCTTCCTTAGAAAATTATGAGTTCCTTGAAATGTTTGTTCTTCAGTTCAATGATATCTGATGTATTAATATTGTATAAAATTAGGGATGTTAGTAATTCCGCTAGTGCAAGATGACTCTAATTCTGTCTTCTTCCCTTACCAATGTGCCACAATTGATGATTGTTTCATTCCAAGGTCATGTATTAATGTTATATGATTAATCACTGAAAAGTTGTTTAGTTATTGGCCATTGCAGACCCACTCCTAACCATGTAGATATTGTCCGCTTTGAACCCAAAGGAGCCTTCGCGACTTTAAAATGTGTCTACAGGGTTACGAGGAGTGCATACTTATGTAGCGTTAGGAATTTTTCCCCCTATCCGATGTGGGATTTCATAAACACCCCTCCATACAGACATAACGTTCTCGTTGTTTCCTATGAGATTGTGGGGCTAAACAGACAAATATCCTTATGGAGCCAAACAAACGTCGCATCGAGGTTGATGATCGACTTTGATACCTTTTGTAAAGACCCGCTCCCAACTATATAGATATTGTCTACTTTGAACTCAAAGAGGCTCTCACGGCTTTAAAACGCATGTATAGGGTTATGAGGAGTTCATTCTTACATAGTATTAGAAAATTTTCCTCTTATCCGATGTGGGGTGTCACATAACAACTGCATATCTTATAATGCTTTGTTCATAATTCTTGGAGTCAAAACCCCACTAAGCATACCCTGTATAGTAGATCTATTGGAAAAGAAATGGCTTAGAAATTTGTATTTAAAATTTAGGAGAAGGTTGTCTCTGTGTTTGATAGAATGTCCATGGCTTAATGCCCTATTGCATTCAGTCACATTGTTTACTCGTTATTTTTAATTGAACATTTTTCTATAAGACATGTTTGGTTGTTATACATTTTGTTTTGTGACTTTAAAATTTAACAAGAATAATTTTGACATATGAGGAAGTGCATCGAAATGACATTGTAGCTTTTCTAGCATGAAGGCTTGATGTGGATCTTCAAAGGGTTGGATTCCGTTCAACTAATGGTTGACCCTGTTGGTTAGGGTAAGAGCCCAATAATGGTGAAATCCTACTTTTTAGGGTACAAGGATAATATTATTTCAATATCTATCAAAAGTATCACCTATGAACTAATGTTGTATATGCAATTCGAGTCTCATTACTCTATATCCAAGTCGAATTGCTTTATATCTTATATATGGTTTCATTATTTTGTATTTGGATCTTATTACTTTATATTTTATTTCTATTGTTTTGTACTTTGATCTCATTTATTTGTAATCTCATTTATTTATAATTTTATTTATTTGTATTATATATAGTTAATTTCATATGTTTGTATTTTCATTTATCTCTTTATTTTTATACTTTCATATATCTAACTATTAAAAATTTATTATTAAAATATGAGGACCAAAAACTATAAATTTCTAACTTATAAATTATTTAAAATAGGTACTAAATTTAATTCAATTACTTAATAAGAAAAAAAAAGTCTTAATAGTATTTTACAAGCTTATACCTTATGAATAAAGATTTTTAAAATATTTAATGAAAAAAAAAAAAAACCATCTAGAGAGTTTCATAATATCCAACATGAAATTTGTAGCGAAAGAAAGTATTATACAATTTAAGGTTTTAGATCAAAGTCTATCATAAATCACATTGAATCTTAAAACCAATTCACATATAAAACTAGAATTTTAACTTTGGAAAACAAATCTTTTAAAATTATTTAATATGTTGGTTAATTTTGTTTCTAGTTTTAAGCATTCATTACCCCATATATCCATCTTGTAGATTCAACCATTAAATTCATTAATACTAAGATCAAACTAAATTAACTAGTTATCAAAATATTCCCAAGTATTATTAGTACATTAATAAATTTTTATTTTTATTTTTATTTTATTATATATAAGAGAATTCACACAAAGGATTTACTCTTATTGATAGAAAAATAAAAACATAAAAAAAACTAATCTATACCTTATTGTGCTATTGCTACTCCTCATTTGGATTCTTCACCATTATGTTACCAATGTTTGGTTGCCAAGAAAATATAATAAAAAAAATGTAGAAATGAAAAAAAATAAAATTAAAGAAAGAATTGAAAACAAGAGTTTTAGTCTCTCCCTTAAACCTACTTACTAAAAGAACCTTTAAACACCAAAACTAAACTGGTTTATGTAGTTTGATCAAAACCATATGATATGTGGCATATCCTAATTGGTCACTTTAATAAAAAAAAAATTCCAAAATTAAAAGTTCTAAATCATAGAAGTTTCAAATTGAAAATGTTGACTTTGAAGTGAGAGAGTGTGAGTTTGAAATGAGAGTGCATTTTGAACTTATAACTACTCAAATACATTAAAATATCCCAAAAATACGAGTTCTAAATCATATAAGTCAATTTCAAACTAAAAATGCTGATTTCAAAGTGGGAGAGAGTGAGTTTAAAATGGGTTTGAAATGGGGGTGCATTTCGAACTCACAAACTGCCTAAAAATTGTTGCTTGTGCACTTCAAAAACGTAGCCACTGGTCTGACTCTATTTTGCTTCTCCAACTTTGTTTTACCTCCTTTATTCCTTCCTTTGTTTATTTGACCTCCAAAGTGTCTCCAAACATGACTGAATCCTCCCTTCATGCTCTTCATTGCTTGCTCTGTTCATCCTTCTTGCTTGTGCCATGGTGCCTTTGCTCTGCTCATCTTCCACAAGCTTCAACTCCTTTTTTTCATGCTTTATTGATTCCTCTTCCACCTTTGTTGATAAGTATGTCTAGACAACTAGGGTACCTAGCACAAATTCAAGCTAAGTTGGATGATTTAAGCTTTAAATATCATATAAAAGTCATGTCATTTATGTGCCTTTAGAGTGCCATATTTGGACTGCAATCATCACTCTTAACCTTTGCTAGTCCTTAGCAAGTAAAAGAGTAAAAGAATGGAAAAAAGTTTTATAAAATATATGTAGGCATAGAAACTTGATATATTCTCTCTTACACATAAGTTGCTCAAGTGCCCAATTTTCCTAGCAGAATTGAGAAAGATGAGACAAGATAGGTAATCTCCTAGTTTTCTCATCTTATTCCCCTTATACATAGGCATACATCTATGTTTAGTCTCTCCCTTAATACCCTTGGATTTCCTTTGGCTAGTTCTTTCTACTTAAGCTTTACATGTTTAAGTTAGGTGTCCCTTGACTATATGCTTCTTAAGATCCTTCCCCTTAACCTAAAACAGATTGTTCCTTAAAACAAGAAGAAAAACTTGTGTAAAGATCTATATTTTTTTTTTGTTTTTTTTCCTAGGAAATTGATTGACACTAAATGGATCTAATTTAATTAACAAAATCATACCATTTTGTATTAGTCAAGCATAGAACTATATGTTTTCATTGCGTTATTTGCCACAAGGCACCTAGACTTTTGTTGTGCAAGTCTTATAGGAAAATACGTGCAAAAAGTGGAAAAAAGATGCAAAATCAGCTCTTCTGTCGGTGTTCGCAACCCTAAGTGAACTTCTAATTTCACAACACATGGGTTGTGATGTAGTGAACCTATCCCATTTCACAACCCCCTTCACACTAAGGAAATTATTCTCAATTGGGTTACCATAAGGATATATTATGTTCTATAGGTGTTATCAGTCTAGAGTAGAAAATAATTATCAAAGAAAAATCTAAGATATCCTAAAGTATCAACTTTAACTATTTTTACAATCCTTAGCATACAAAGATAAGGTAAAAAAAACTAGTACTCTTACTCTATATGTATCTCTTCTCAAAATCTAAGGAAAACATCCCACTTAAGGTCAATCTCTTGTAAAAGAGTAAAATTAGTTGCTATGACTATACATAAATTCCATTAACTAACCAAGATATAATGAAAAATTTTGGAAACTTATAAGTAGATTTTCTTTTTAAAATTTAATTAGACTACATCAACATAAGAAATTAGAGTGAAAATATTTTCAAACAAAACATTTTGAGTGACCTATAAGCTACCATCATTTGGATTCTATCATCAACAATCACTATCAAAAGAGGCCTTTGGTAATATCTCTATTTAACTTATTAGGTTTAGGTTTGGTTATGGTTAAGGTTCAAATCTATGCATAATTCTAAGTTTAAGTCTTAGAGATTAGTCACCACCAATAGACCAACTTCAAGGCTTAGAGTAGTGTATTAACTTAAACCTTTATGTTCTATTATGATAATTGTTTTTCAACTTTAATTCTATACCAAATTTTATTCATTTTCCCAATGATTTTTCTATTTATTTTTTAAGATTATATCTCAATTTTGAGAATGTAAATAGGGAGTCTATATCTCTAGCTAGGATTCTAGCACTAAATCTTGGTCTTTGGACAATTGGACTTGTAATAATGATTCCACTTTCTTTGCACCTTTGATGGGAGGAATTGATGCTCTCAAAGCCCAATATTTTTTCTTCGCTATTTGATTCAACATCATATCTAACAAAACTATTTTCTTCAACAAGGACTTAAGGGATCAAGTCTAAATATTGGTATTCTATTCATGCATGCTATAAAGTTTTTGATGGATGAAGTTTATATTTTTATCATTATTAGATATTATGAGATAAGTCTTGATGGATCAACCATTATCCTTTGATTTTTATTTTTAAGAGAAATTTTATTTTTTTAATAGGGTTTATTTTACTCGCTTCTTTTGAGGTTTGATCTAAATACATCTAGCCCCTGTTAGTTTGATTTTTTTTTTGTTAAAAAGCTCACTTACCCTTAATTTCATTCACCTCCCATTTGACTTAAAGTGAGGGAGGTTTTTGATGAAATTTCAAACTATGGGGGGCTAGGTGTATAGCCCAAACCTCAAGAGAGGTAAGTGAAATTAACCATTTTTTCCTATAATTTTGTTAATGTACTAAATAAGAAGTACCAAAAAGAAGATTTATATAATCAAGATTATAATTTTCTTATTTAATTTATCTAACTGAAATCAAGATGATAAAGTAAGGGTAGTGTAAATTATGTTTTTTGTTGAAGGAATTAATACATTTTTAGAAACTCTATACAAGACTCCATTGTTGACCATGGTTGGAGGTTCATATTTTTTCAGTCTCTATTATCTCATAGTTCATCCTGGATGAAAATCTTTGATCCTTATTAGGTTAATTAGTTTAATTGTATAAAATATTTTTCTTGTGTGGGTTATACCCACCTTCTGTGTTCTAGCCCATGTGAGACTCATTTATTGCAATTGGAAGCCTAATTTAAAGCCCAAATGTTTATATTGTGCATGGGCTATACCCAACTTTTACGTTCTAGTCCATGTGCGGCTCTTTTGCAGTAGTTGAAAGCCCACTTTGAAGCATAGTGTAGGCCTTTTACCTAGTTCATAGGCAACACTTTGTGTAATGACTCACCTATTCCCATATAGATATTGTCTATTTAGGCTTAATAAGTCCTTATGCGTAGACACGGTTAAGAGAAATCAATACATATGTAGTGTTATGAACTTTTTCCTTTATTCGATAAGAGATATCACAATTACCCCTTTAACCTAATATAAACACGACGTCTTTGTTGTTTCCCATAAAATTACAGGGATATCAGAAAGACAAAGACTCACATCAAGGTTGAGAATTGACTTTGATACCATTTGTAATGACCCACTCATTCCTATGTAGATATTGTCCGTTTTTAGCTCAATGAGCCTTTACAACTTTTACATGCGTCTATATGGTTAAGAGAAGCACACACACACACACACACACACACACACATATATAAGAACCTTTTCCTATATCCAATGTAAGATATCTTAATCACCCCTTATGCAGATATAATGTCCGTATTGTGTCTTATGGGATTCTGGGGTTAGACATATAAACACCCTTTAAGAGATTAGATAGATAGAATCTTACACTAGGATCAAGAATTAACTTTGATACCATTTGTAATGATCTATTCTCTAATTTAGATATTCTTTGCTTTAGGCCCAATGAGCTCTCACGACTTTAAAACACATCTACATGGTTAAGAAGAACCCATACATATATAGTGTTGAGAACTTTTTCTCCCATCTGATGTGGGATATCATAATCCCCCTCCAATGTAAATACGACATCCTCTTTGTGTTTTATAAGATTGTCTCATCTAACAAACAAACATTTCTTATGGGTATGATAGAAAAAGGCTCACATTAAGGTCGATGACTGAATCTAGTACCATTTATAACAACCTACTCTCTTCTATATAGATATTGTCCGCTCTACTCCCAATAGGCCCTTACGATTTTAAAGTGTGTCTACATGGTTAAGAGGGGTTTATACATGTCTCCTCTTAACCATGCATAGATGCATTTTAAAGTTTTGGGGGTATATTAGGTCAAAAGTAGACAATACCTACATGAGAAAGAGTAGGACACTATAAATGGTATTAGTGTTGATCATTAATCTCAATGTGGGCCTTTGTTTATTTGGTCCTAGAAGAAATGTCTACCTATTTGGACTCATAATCTTATAGGACATGATGAAGATGTCGTGTTTGAATAGGGCATGATTGTGATATCCCATATTAGATAAGAGAAAAAGTTTCAAACACTATATATGTATTGACTTTTCTTAACTATGTAAATGCAATTTAAAGTTGTGAGGGCCCATGACCATAAATCTATGTTGTAATTAAAATATTAAAGCCTAAAGATGTAGTAAGTCTGACAAAGAAAAATAAGAGATATAGTTGGCATAACTTTGTAGTATTTCGGGTTGTTGTCCTCTCAGATTAGCTCTAATGTGTTTATTTGTTTTTAAGTTAAAATGATTAATTATTTGCTAAAGGTAATGAAACCATAATTTAAATAAACAAGAATAAAATATGGATAAATATTTTCTAAAATATTTAATAAAATAAATTAAACAAAGGAAAATGTATTGGAGAGTTTCACAATCCAATGCCAAATTCTTAGAGAGAGAGAGAGAGCATTATAAACTCTAGGGTTTAGGATCAAAGTTTGTTTGTGACCAAATTGAATCTTAAGACTAATACTGCATCAAGAACTTATTTATATATATATATATATATATATATATATATTTAAAATAGATTCTTAAAATTATCAAGTGAATGAGATTGGTTATGGGTTTAAGGTTTGGCTTCTTAACCTTTCCTACTCCTTATAGCTATGTTTTGGGGCAGATAATGTTAGAGAAAACCAGAATAACTAATGATTAAGAGTTACCAAAAATCACTAATATTGAGTAATAATCTATCATATCATTCCCTAATATAACTCACAAGGATAGAACTAAAGGGACATAATCTATAACCCAACCATTCATTAATCTCAATAAATTTTTATTTTTGAAACACAAATCTCTTAAACCAATTAAAATATGAAAGTTAAATTTGATTTTCAATTTTATTCAATCAAAAGCCTATATCCAACTATGTAGATTCGACTTTTAGATTCATTAACATGAGAATTAAATTATAATAACTAGTGATCAAGGTCTTCTTAAGAATCACTAGTATCTTGATAAGAATCCTTTGCAATTTATCTAGGGTAATATAACATAAAGGGTTAATTCCTACCAATTAAAACTTGAAAATATAATCAAACCATTCAATACATTACTGTTTCTTGTTGCTTTTCTTGGGATTCTTCATCTTCATGTTAGCATTTTTAGGTCAATTAACTTATTAAACATGATGGAGGATTTCTCCTCATAATCCTTGTTTGGTTTCCAAGAAAATAAAATATAAAGATGGAAGAAAAAGAAAATAAAAGAAAAGAAACCTAAAACTTTATTAAGAATTTCAAGAGGAGAGCTCAACTCCTTCTCTCTTTATTTCTCCTATCATCTATCCGTTTCTTCTTAAAAAAACTAAAACTAAAACTAAAAGAGTTCATATAATAAATTTAATAACCTAACACGTGACACACTTCCACTGACTAATTATTATAAAGAAAAGTCATAGACAACCTAAAAGACTTAAACTATTACGAGTTCTAAATCAATAACATGCATTTTGACTTGGATGAAGGCATTTGCAACTCGTTTTGACTTTTTTGAGAGCTTAAAACTCGATCACTAGTGGTTGCGTTCGAAATTAGGGTGAATTCCAAATCATTTTTGAACTAATAAGTGGAGAAAAAATGACCAATTTGAAATCACCATGGTGAATTCGAAATTCACTATTACTTTTGATCTCACTCACTACCTATTCATGATTACCATGTTTTTAGTGTGCCTTTTATTGAAAATAGGTAAGGAAATTCAAACTCAACCTTTGCCAAAAGTATCCTTGCATTCCTTTGAGTTATAAATTTTCAAAAACTATTTCAAATTCAAGGTATCACTTTCAAACTCAACATTCTTCTATGCCCAATTTGCTTCAAATCCGCATAACTTTCTCATTTCAACTTCTATTTGAACATTATTTGAAGCATTGGACTCTTGATTTCCTGAGTTTTGAAATGATATAGCTTGCCCAAAATTGATCTTGAGAAATGCTTTAGATTTAACCTCAGAGTCAACATATGTGCTACTACCAGGTTTTGAGTTCCAAATTTCCATATGAACTTGATTGCATTTGCTTTAAACCTCCTCCATTATGGTTGCTTGCCCACTATATCACTCCATAATGTTCATTGCTAGTATTTCATGCCCAAAACTTGGACAATACACCCTTACTTAGACTTTTCATGGGTCATAAGTCTCGAATATCTCAATCATGCATGTTTAACCCTCTTTTACTTCCTTGGTTGATAATGACTTTTGCACTTATCAATTTTTTCATCCATGAAACCTAGAATTATGCTCAAAATAGAAGTTGGATCCATAACTAGGGTCTTAGCATCCATTTAAGTTAATTTGGATGATTTGAGCTTTTAATATTTCATAAATCATGATATATATATATATGTGCCATTTGAGAACATATTTTGGCTCAAATCAGATAGCCCATTGGGCTCAGAGTATATAGTATTTACATTGGTAATAACAAATGATATTAAAGTGGATCCTCAATCCTAGTATGAGACTTTATTTTTTTGACCCCGTAAAAGGTGTTTATATGTCTAACCCTATTTTTTCTTCAATTCCATGGGACATAATGAAGATTTGTCTAAATGGGGTGTGATTGCGATATCTCATATTGGATACGGGAAAAAGTTATTAACACTATATATGTAAAAAAAATTTTTAACCATGTAAACATGTTAAGTTGTGAGAGCCCATTGGGTTTAAAGCAAACAATATGTACAAGGGAAAGTGGCTTGTTACTGAAGGTATCGAAACTGATCCTTGATGTTGATGTGAATCCTTGATTATTTGGCTTAACAATAGGTGTCTATTTGTTTGGCCTTACAATTATATGAGACATGATGAAAGAATTGTCTTTACATAAGGAGAGAATGATTATGATATCCCATATTAGAAAGGAGAAAAAGTTATTGATACCATATATGTATCAGATTCTCTTCAATGTTAGACTTGCTTTTATTTAAGTTCTATTAAGTTCTTCTATTTAAGGTTCCATATTTGAAAATGAGGGACCTATTCTTCTATATCAGGTGAGTAGGTTGGTTATTTGTTATTCCATGCAGTATGCTACATACAAAAAAAAAAAAAAAAAAAAAAAAAAAAAAACCTTCCATTCTCAAGTGCCCATAAAGGTTGTTAGAAAAATTGGGTTAATTTAATCTAAGGTAATCACTCTAAAGGGGGAGAGGAGAATAGGGTGATGATCTCTTTTTGAAAATTTAAATTGTGTGAATGCAAGAGATAATTATATGCAAATACATAATAAAATAAAATAAAATAAAGACAATTGCATATAGAGTAAAAGAGTAGGAAAGAGAGAATGCAAATACAAGATTTTTATAGTAGTTCAGTGCAACCCAGTCTATGTCTACTCTCCTTTAACTTTAATCCTAAGCTTGAGGTTCCGCTAATTCAAGGCTTCCAAACCAAGCTTTCAAGCAATACAATTGAATTATGGTTCCAATCCACCCTCTTAGACTTTTGACTCCAAGCACCCTTTACAACCTTCAAGAGATATCTCACTCTTAAATAACCCCTCAAGTGATACCTCACACTTGAGAATCCCTAAGTGATACCTCACACTTAAATTCTTCCTCTCAAAGATTGACAAATGAAGATAAGAAATAATTTCACAAAATTCTAGTACAAAACTTTAGGCTCAAATGTACAAGAAAAACAAGGATTGAAAGGTGCACTAATGATATGCAAGTTTTAGAACAATGGTGCACTAAAAAACACTCTCCCAAGGCTCAAATATATTCAAGAAATGTTTAGGAAATTAAACTCTTGAAACAATGAAGATTGAAGCCCTTTTATAGAAAAAAATTCCAAATTAGCCATTAGGGGTTTGTTCGATCGAGCTCCAATTCAACTGGTTAACTAGCCGTTAGCATTTAATGCACGACAGGTGACTATTGGACCTCGATCGCCCCTTGACCAATTGAACAAGCGTTCTGGAAGAAAGAAAAGCTTTTTGCACTCTTTGATCGATTGAGCTAACCAGGTCAACCGATTCCTCATCTGGTTCAACCGGTTGAGCCCTTTTTGGCTCAATAACCATTTTTTTTTTCATAACTTAAAACCCCTTTAAACAAGTTTAGAAAGCATTTGACAGAAGGTTTTAGTTGAAAACATGAAATTATCCATTTTTAAGGATTTAAAACAAAATAACTCTTGGATGATTTTGGTGCATAAATAAAGAATATAATACATGAAAAACTTAGCACACCAACAACCTTACAAAGAGATCCTATGAAGTTTAGGTCTTGAAAAACACTTCTCTTTGAGGTCTTCTTCTTCTTATTGATTTTCCTTTGACTTGATTTTGTCTTTGAGATTGCCACTTTGAAAATCTTTTTGCCTAATCACACTTGAAATATAATCATTAGTTTTAAACATTGTTTTGTTATCATCAAAACCAAGATTAACCAAACCTTAGTTTCACAAAGGTGACAAGAACTTAATGATATGTTCATTCATCTATGCCTCTAAGATGATGTGATTGAGTTTGATCATATGAACAAGGAATTCTTACTTTGACACTGTGTGATTTCGACATCTTATTCTTTGCATAAAATTCCTAATATATGTATATTTAAGTGCCTTGCTCTCTTTCCTAAATCTTCTTTAAGCCACTTCATTTATATCAAAGAGAAAATTGGACATCTATATTAGTCTTACATACATAACAATATAAAGGATAATATGTTGTAATTAATTTAGAGACTCCTTAAATTACACAAGTTCCTTAAGTCATTGGTGTTAGTGAAAAGTTGCCACCTTCATAGAACGAAAAAGAAAAATGGACTGGATAGATCCCTTCAATACTATGAATAGGTTGTCATTTTCATAGCTTTTCTTTAGTTGTTAACTAGGAATTTAATCTTAAATGTTGAATAGAGATGGGTTCTTTTGTGAATATAAATTAAGTATTTTTCTTTTTTAATTGGGATAATTTGTTTGACCTTAGAAATCATTTGTAATTATGGGATGCAGCATTTGTAGTTAAGTACTTATTCATATATATCCATCATTCCCATATTGCTCTTCACATCAATTCTCCTCCAAAGTTCTCTACATTATGTTTGTTTTGATCGTCAAATTTAGCTCAATGCTGGTTTCAGGTTCAATAAAACTGCTTACTAGCCTTTTAGTCTTTCATTGGAGAAGTAACCACCACATAAAAGTAGCATTGCAGGCTGGAACAACATATGCTGACTGGGGATATGAACAAATTATACTAAGCCAGTATTTTGAATAATCTACGTCTGTTGACCCGTTTGAAGTTTAGAAAGATAATTGCCAATCTGATTCCATTTATGATTACTTATTTACAAGTTTGGTTGCACATTTTTTTAAGTTTCTATTTCATGTTAAACTCTAATCTTTCATTTATTTACTCTTTTGCTACCATGCTAGAGTGGGTGTGCCAGTTGCTTCTTGTCACATGTGAAGAAACTAAACTATTACATTAAGCCTAGAATCAATCAAGCAATTGATTGATGTTTTCTTTCTTTCACTCTTAATTATGATAGAGGTGAAATTTATACCGAGAAAGGTTTTTTCGTCTTTTTATTTGCATTTCATTTTAACTGGCACTAACTATCAAGGATTGGCCCTATGCCATTCTTATTTGCAGAACAAGATTTTTAATCGGCCTCTTGCAAGGACTGCTTGATGAGGGAAGCCACCTAAAGAAGCAATTATGTTGGAAAGCTTCCAAATGATGAAAAGCAATGTACGGATGAACATATCTTGCTGGTTGACTTGCAATAAGATAGTCAATTTAGTAGGTCACTTTAATTGTGATTTTCAGACCTGTTTCTTGTATTTATACTGTTATTAATTTATGTATAATTATTTTCTATTGGTATATAGTTATGTATAATTATTTTCTATTGGTATATAGTATTAATTAGCTCACGACATGGCATGTGAAACTTATTAATATCATAAAAAGAGAGAAAAACATAGCCGGCCACCCACATAATGGATTGCAGAGAAATCAGTTGGGGAATAACTTAAGACTATAAGTGTACAGCCTCATGAATTATTATTATTATTATTATTATTTTTCACAAAAAAAGTGGCAAATCAAGGGAGTAACGAGAAAATGAATGTCTTGTTGTGCCGACAATTAGCTCATCTGCACGGTAGCATAGCAAGTAGGGCTGTAATTGCTTTAAATATCTCTTGAAACTATTTTTTTTCCTCTGCAACAGGCCAATGCAGCTGGCAGAAAAGATGGGAATCAAAGTCAGGAGAGGTCCTTCGCTGGCATCCATATTCATTCTGATGATCCTGCTCCACACAAATATATGTAGAGCCACGTCAAGTACGAAGAACAATCCTAGCAACAGCAGCTGCGATGGCGACCAAGATGATTGCCTCATTGGAGACATAAATTTGGAAGAGGAGTTTATGATGGCGTCTGAAACAAGCAGGAGGATGCTGCTTAATCCTGCAGAAGCTGTAACTGGGGGAGCTTCCTACCCTAAGTCAGCAGCTGTGCCTTGTGGACAAGGTCAGGCATATAGAGATTGCCTCCCAGAAGGGAATAACCAAAATGGTAAACCGAAAGAACCATGTGATAGATACAAGCGTACTTGCACCTGATGCTTCATATGAGATGACATTTACCTCTCGCTTTAATTGCTTCCCATCAGCGATTCCTTGGGAGATTAGGGTTTCTTGGTTTGATGATATCAGTTTTTTTATTGTTAAAACAATGTCGTTTGACATGTGCAATTTCAATGTTCTTTTATCGAGTAAAATAATCCTGGAATCACTTTCATAAATTGTTTTAGAGTGCACGAAGTATTTATAGTCTTCGCAAGTTGCAACACTTAGAAAATTTTATTTTTTAAGTAATAGAAAGATTATAAACACTTTTTAAAATCTGATCTGAAATGTAAATCAATTTAAAAAAAAAAAGATGAAAAATAAAATATCATTTAAAAAGAAATCATTTTTTGAAAAGAACATTTTCAAATTTAAAATAATTTTTTTCAAGCATCGATTTAAAAGTGTTGTATATATTTTTATAAGGGTTTCATAAAATATTGTTTTTAAAAAATAATATTATTTAAGTAAAAATCCTAGTTTTAATAACAACTAACCAGATTCCAAGAATTGAGATGACTTAGCCTTCTTTGATCATAGGGTATAATTATACATATTCATCAATTTTGATGATGTTTAAGTAGTATACTATAAGTTCCTTTTTCAACGAAATTTATTTTAAATTAAAGATATTAAATGCTACAATAATTTAATTTAAAGAGGAAAAAAATTTAATTTGTAAAATGTTTTCTTGCTTTTGGTCTTTTAAATGTTTTATCATATTAATTGTTTTTCAAAAGTAAAATTTTAATCTAAGTGACTTGCCATTTGTATTGTAAAACACGCTTGGAATATGAAAATTCATCCGCACAGTCTTTGAAGCCTCCTAGAGGCTTTGTGGACACTATAAGAAATTTTAATTTTCCTGATTGATATACACTGTCGGAATAAATATTTAACAACGGATAATCTCAACGCATGGTAATCGAGGAAAGGTGTGTTGGCGAAAGTCTATCGATGAGAATTTTTGTCGCCAATAAAAAGTTTTTCGGCGACAGACTATCCATTGGATTTAAACCGCTATTACCAATGAATCAAGTTGGTTGGAAACACTAATTTGCTGGATTTGAATATTGACTTGGTTGTTGGTTAACCACAACACTCTTTACTAGTTTTAAATATTGGCTTGGATGTTGTTTCTAGGGATTGAACTCATGACCTCAAGTTTGAAACGAAGTAATGTGACTCGGACAACTTTGTTATTTGCAATATAAAAGATATATATAAGATTTATAAATAAAAATACATATTATAAATTATACATGCATGAATTAATATATATTTTATATATATATATATATATATATCATAAATTATTTAAAATAAAATTATTATAAATTAATTAATTTCAATTCTTGTGTATTTTGTATAATAATTAAATATAAAATAAATATAAATTAATAAATAAAATTATCCACATTTTAGAATAAAAATATTTATATCTGTGTTATCATTTTTTTATGTTATTGAATACATTAAAATTAGATAAATCTCTATAAAATGTATTTTTAAATTTTAAATATTATTATTGGATGTTGCAAATTATATTATACATATACAAATTTCTTTAATAAAACAACCTTAACATTTATATTATTACTTTTATATCATTTATTAGATTTTTTTCTCAACATTTTCATAATTTTTTATTAATTCTCATCTCACCGATTTTTGTGTTAGAATATCCACCGATATCTCCCAATATATCTGCAAAAACCAATATTTTCATCATTGATTTATATATATATTTCATTAATTTCTTTATAAAATGGACAATAAAAAAAGTAGTTTAAAAAAATATTAAAATGTTAAAACTATTATGATTAAAAAAAATATTCTCTATAAATATTGTATGAAGCTAAAAATATAATCATAAAATTGTTTTGTTACTGGCTATGCCATATTTATCATACAACTATATATAGTGAAAAGATTTCATATTTATAAGACAATAATTACTTTTGTAACAAATTATGTGTGATATTATTATTCACTATAATAACATTTTTTTAGTGAGTAATAATTTTCATAGAAAAAAATGTTTATGAAAGTTTACTTTTTTTTTTCTTTTACAAGTAAATTGCTTTTGTGACAAAGTATATTAGTTGACTATTTGCAATGGTTTAAATCAATCGCAATAATAGTTTCGCTGATGGATATTTGTTGTTACAATTACAGTCAATAAATAATTACATATAAACAACTAACAATTCAATTTGTGACCGAATAAGTGTGTTAAAAATTTGTGATAGCTTAAATCCGTCTCAAAAGCAAATATAAGTGGGTTGACAATAAGAAGGAATGCTCAAACAAGACAGTGGAGGGTACTCAAGTTCCTTGAATATTTTGTCCAAGGTTTTTTTTTTTTTTTTTTTTTTTTTTTTTCAGTTTTGTTAAAAATCTTCCTAGCTTTTACAAAATTTGTTTGTTTATTTGACACAACTAAAACATAAGAGTTCTATATAAAAAACATATGAAAAAAGCTTATTTTTCTTGCGGGAGAAAGAAAGCCCTAAAAATCTAGAGAATGTCATTATTATGTCCTAAGTTCCAAAATCTCTCAAAACAAAATTTTATCAAATAAATTTGCCAACCATTTCAAGAAAAAAATTAAGAGGACAACAATTTGGGCCATGCATCAAGCCCCAATACGGTTTTAAAGTGATCCAGTAAGGAGCACATGGAAGTAATGCACCATAAATGTAAAGAAGATACATAGGTGCTCATTGTTCTAAGATTCATGAGGTAGTAACTTTTGATTTAGATAAATACTCAATTTTAATTCTCACACTGTGTCAAGGGTATATTGTTGATTGAGTGTTTTTCAAGTAGCAAATTCATGCAAAGAAAGAAAGAAGATTAGCAAAGTTGTCTTATTTAATTTTGTTCAATGATTTTAGTTAGGACCAGGTTAAATGAGATTTTAAGATCTTAGTTCGAAAGTGTTAAGGGTTCCTACTATAATTTTATTTTTTTATTCCAAAATCTTCAAAAAGGGAGATTATTAGTGTATTAGTTTAAATTAATAATTTTACTCCAATTATTATTTGTTCACAACTACTTTGCCATCATTAAATTTTATACTGACATATTTGAATTGAAGACACAAAATATATCAATGCTCAAATTATTATGTTTCAAGTTTGAAATTGGAATAAAATAATAGTATTCCAAAATACATGTTTTAGTTGTAATTGTACATTATAGGTGAATTTTGGATACTTGAATGCAACTAGTATAAAAAGAGGGAAAATGGGTTATATGTTAGACGTTTTGAACATCTAACAAGGGATGCTCAAATAAGACTATAGAGAGCACTCAATAGCCTCTAGTATATTTTTACAAAACACCATTTTTTTTTTTCAAATTTTATTAAAAAGTTTCCTAACTTTTATAGAATTCATTTGCTTAGTCTGATACACTAAAACATAGGATTTTGGCCTAAGAAAGTTTAAAAGAACTTTTTTTTTTTTTTTTTTTTTTTTTTTTTTTTGTGTGTGTGTGTATGTATAAGAAAGAAAGCCATAAAATTCTAGAGGATATCATTATTATTTCCTAAGTTCCAAAAACTTCTAAAATCAAGATTTTATTAAATAATTTGTCACATCTCAAATTTTAAAATTATGGTTTAATTATAACAAATGGGTTAATTGACAAATCTAGACATTAAAATATGAATTGAAAGATAATGATATCATGTGTTTAGAAATTTTAATTTTGATGTACAAGTAACAAACAAATTTCTTTGTTTGTTATTATTCAATATATTTCCAAATAATGATATTAGTGTAATACTTTATTTTATAATTTCAAAATTTAAAGTTTTATTTCTTTTAAAGTTTAGATAACATGCTCCAAAAGAGAGTTATATACTCTATTTGATGTCTTACTTGTGCAAAAATTTCACTAAGAATGAGAAACATATCATTTTAAAAGTTGTAAAATTTAAGATAAAAAGTGACGGATTTTTTTTGTTTTTTTGTTTTTTTTTGTTTTTATGATGGTGATACTCAAAATAATTCTTTTTTGGAATTTTATCTTTGATAATTTTACTTGGGCGAAAAAAAAATTTAATAAAAGCTGTCAATTTATAACTAAAACTCAAAAATCAAAATTTGATTGACTTAGAATTAGGTTTTGAAAGTATTTTTATTGGATTCAAATGAGGCATATTCCATTATTCACATTAAAATTAAAGTGAATAGAGATATAGATGACAAAAGAATAGTGCCTAATATACGCACTATTTGTGACACATAACCCCACCTTTTTTTTTTAAGCAACATAGCGGTTAAAATCAAGCAACTAATTATCCTCAAGAATCTTCTATGGGGTGTTCAATTTTAGAATACTCAAGTGTCCCACAATTTACCGATTTCTCATACCTATTTTAACCATTTTTTAATTAAATTTTAAGGTGGAAAATGACTTATGTGCCACCAAGCAAACTAACACCACTTTGCTAAATTCTTAGCCACTCATTTAAGAAAACAGCTAACTAATTGTCAACTTACTAACCACCTAGAACAATTTGCAGAGAAACACCACTTACTCTTAATCATATTTCAATTAGTTTAATAAGCTTACTAACAAACTAACTAACTTTTGTAATTGATTAATCAATTAATTAATTAACCAACTCATTAATCTTCATTAAGGGATTAAGGAAACTTAACCCTTAATTAAATTCAGGTCATTATGAATTTTGTTAGCAATTTCAGGTAGGAAAGGAAAAGGTTGAGAATTCTAGTCATGCATTGAGTCTCAATATGGTTTTCAAGGTAATCAACTAAGGAGACCATGGAAGTACTACATCATGTACATGAATAAGATGCATATATATGTGCCAGGCGATCTCAAATTTGATATTGTTAACTTTTCAATCTAGATAATTACTCATTTTTCATTCTCACCCACTATGTGTCATAAGTCTATTATTGATTGATTGTGTTTCAAGTGATAAATTCATGCAAAAAAAGAAGGAAGATTAATAAGATTATGTTATTCTTGTTGAATAATTTTAGTCAAGGTTGGGTTGAGTAAGATCTTAGGATCTTAGTTTGAGAGTTTTAGGGGATTCTATTGTAATTTTATTAATTTGTTCCAAATTGGCGAACAGGGAGATTATTAGTCTATTAGTTTAAGCTGACAATTTTACTCTAATTATTATTAGTTCACAACTACTTAATGACTTTACAATCACTGATTTTTATAACGACATATTCAAATTGAAGACATAAAAATGAAGCTCAAGTTAGTATTTCAAGTTTGAAATTAAAACAAAATAATGGTGTTCCAAATACATGTTTTAGTTGTAATTGTACATTATAGGTGAGCTAGATGCTTGAAAGCATTTGGGAGTGCAAGAGGACAAAAGTATACAAAAATAAGGAAAATGGGTTGGCTATTGGATGTTTAGAACATCTAAAAAGGGATGCTAAATTGAGACCGTGGATGACACTTAAGCACCTTAAGTATTTTTTTCCAAATGTAGACCCAAAATTTGTCTTAACCCATTTTGTTAGAGTTTTTTAGGTCCAATTCCATCTTAATTTTCAACCCACTTTTTTAGGCCCAACCCATTAAGAACCATATATAAAGAAAATTTTAGGGTTTGCTTTCTCTTTTCTCTCTTCCTCTTTGCAGTAGTTACCCACCCCTTGGCTTATTGTCACGGACTTAGTCTTTTCCTAAACTCGTGCAGTACTTAGACAAGTCAAGACATTTGATCTTACTAAGTCAACCGTACTCCCAATACTTAGCTTGTCAGGCTAAGACGCTCACGACTTGGAAGCTTTAGAAGACGTAGTAGGCGACTCTTAAATAATGGAAGCTTTTATTACTCAAGGAAGCCTTTACAAGTGCTTTGGGGAACTCACTTGCTTGGTTGGTTAGGTTCTTGGGTGGTCTTGGGGTGGTGCCTTGGCCAAATGAGGCCCTCGCCTATTTGTAGGCACTAATGGAACTCTCTAGAACCTTGGAGGGTTCCTTACAATTCAAGAATATTCTAGAACACCCTACGCCATTCTGTGTACAAGTCTTATGTACAAAAGATCTCTAGATTTCTTTAGAAAGCCGTGGACTCCTCTCATGTCTTCCACCTTAGTGTAGAGATGTGTGGATATCTCTAGGCATCTCTAGAACCTTCCACACTCTTCCTACCAATGGCTTAGTGTAGATAGCTCTGAGAGTCTTTAGAAGCCTCCTAGGCTCTATATAAACCCATGGGGAGGCTCATTTGAAGCATCCTGCGACATTATGCTCTTCTTTTTCCTTTTTTTTTTTTGTCTATTATTATTATTCTTTTCTTTTCTTTTCTCTCAATTTTCTCTCTCACTCATTCCTCAATAGCTGCCATAATCCACATCTCCACCATTATGGCTTGTTGCACACCATCCATTGTAACAGTTGCTACCGGTCACCAATCATTGCCATGACGGAGTGGCTGGTCCCTCATTTCCCTCTTTCTCTCTCTTATTCTCTCACACACACTCTCTCTCTTCTTACCTTTCTATCTCACCTCATCCATACCTTTTTTTCATTATTATTGCCACCTATCTTACCCACATTGATAGCACCGATGGTATTGCTACACAATGAACACGTCATTGGTAAGAAGTATGCTTCAAACCATAAAAACACTTCCTCAATCTATATACAAGGTCCTTTTTTACTGGTTCCATAAAACCTTTAGATTGTTGCATATAAATTTCCTTCTCTAAATTGCACCTTGTTAGAAAGCTGTTTTTACATTTAATTGGTCCAACTCCATGTCTAATGTAGAAACCATAGCAAAATTTAAAAAAAAAACTCAAATTGAAGTCTATTTTACAACAAAGAAAAAGTTTATTGTAGTCAATTCATGCCTTATATTGAAATTCTTTTGCTAGCAATTGAGCTTGTACTTTTTCTCTTTCATTTGCATAAAATGGTTTCCATTTAATTTCATGTTCCTAACCCCTAAACCGAGACTCGATTTTTCGCAAACAAACTTTTCTATCAAAAAAGAATCACTTGAGGGTTTTATTTTTTATTTTATTTTATTTTTTTAAAAAAAATAGTGGCGATCCCAACATTTAAAAAAAAAAAAAAAAGTTATTCACAAATAAAAAGAAAGTCTTGTTGTCTACTAGGAATGCATATGAAAAAAAGGAGTCCACAACTGGATTTTATTTTCATAAAATTATACACCCATGTTATTGATTGTGTGTTAAACAAAGGATTTATAATTGTGTCTGCCAACAAAGAGGAGAGTAGAAGGATCAACATACTCATATGGAGGAAATCACTAAAATGAAATATATAGTTAAAAAAAAGGGCTTAATTTAATCCACATGCAGTAATTTATTGATAAATATATAATTTATTAATTTATCGATAAATAAATAATTATCAATGTATAGAGAGTATTATGTTTAAACCAAACACTACTTATACATGTATAACTTATAAATCCAAAAGTAATGGATCCAATCAAAACTTAATATATAAAAGCATAAGAGACTCTAATAAAATGATTATTAATTGTAGAAAATAGAAAAACTCTTAAAAAGAAGAGATGTAATATCAAAACTTAATGTCTTAAAAGTTGCAGAGGTTTTAAGTATACGATAATTTGAGAAAGAGTTAAATTGGGAAAAATCGGAGTTATAAAAAGTTAATCAATATTATATTATAAATTTTTATTTGTTATTTTCATATGTACTTCATTAATTATTAAATGATATTTCCTTAGACCCCTAGAGATCTTTAAAATTATTAGGGTCCATTTGGTCATGTTGTTTGAAGCTTGTTTTTAAAAATTGTTTTAAGTTTAAGAACAAAAAACAATTTTTTGGTGTTTTATAAAAATAAGAATGTTTGACATATTTTTTTAAAATAAAAAATAAAAAACTTGTTTGAATAAGCTATTTTTAAAAATAATTTTTCTGTTTTGATTTTGTAAATATATTATAAATTCAATTTATATAATATTCATTAAATTTAATTCAAATCTTATTAAAATAAAAATAGTTTTATAATTATAAATAAATAGTTTTAGTAAACTAGAACAGTAATATTATAATAGAATCATAACTTATATTTTTTATAAAAAAAATACTCTTTCAATATATGTTAGAAAAATAAGGGTATTAACATCTTCAATTTTTTTTAATAATAATAATAATAATAATAATAATAATTTAAAAATAATAATAATTATTAATATTTTATTTTAAATGAATAAAAAATAAATTTTAACCTTTTAACATGTAAATGAGTCAAGTTTTTCATCATATGCATACATCTAGTACTCAATTATAGACATAATATTTTACAATGTTTTGATTTAATCTGTAATTAATTGGATTTATGTTTTGAATTCTAAATTATTCTTTAAAATTAAAAGATTCATTAAATAATTTAAATTATTAATCATGTCTTACTCAATTTATAATCCATTTACCTAGTGAGAAATTCAAAAAATATAGTTGAGTGTAGAAACAATAAAATTACGACTCATAATATATTAGTCTTGATCTATTTTTTCTTTTTTAGTGATTAGTTCTATTTTTTGAATTCCAAATTATTTTTAAAATTTGATAAACCTATTAATAAATCCAATACAAAGTGTCTCTTGATTTGAAGTTTATTTTTCTAATGAGAAAATTTATAAAAATATAATTATGCATAAAAAAGAAACAACAGAGTCATTGTAAAATTAATTTTAATCCATAATTTTTTTGTTATTAATGAGTTCTTTATTTGAGTTCCAAATTAATTATTTTTAAAATGTATTAAAATTGTTAATGAATCTAATACATTAAGTCTTGTTTATTTATAATTTATTTGTCTAGTGAAAAAATATAAAAAATAATGATTTGATATAGAAAAGAAAAAATAGAGTCATTGTACACCAATTTTTGTTCATAGATTTATGGTATTAATTGATTCATTATTTCATCTTTTAAGTTATTTTTAAAAATGACTAGACTCATTAATAAATTCAATACATCAATTCTTCTTTAATTAAAAGTTTATTTGTTTAGTGAAAAAAATTGGAAAATAATAAGTTTATGTAGAAAAGAAAAAAGAATGGAATAATTCTACATCAATTTTTATTCATATATTTCTAGTGTTAATTGGTTCATTATTTTAGTTTTAATTTATTTTTAAAAATTATTGGACTCACTTATTTAATTTGAAGTTCATTTGCCTAGTGAAAAAAATAGAAAAATAATGATTATATATATATATATATATAATAGAGTCATTCTAGACCAATTTTTGTATAAATTAGGTCACTATTTGAGTGTTAAGTTTTTTTTTTTTTTTTTTTTAAATACTAGACTCATTAATACATCCAATGCATTAAGTCTTGTTTAATTTAGATTTTATTTGTCTAGAGAAAAAAAAATAGAAAATAATGATTTTATATAAAAAAAAAAAAGAAAAAGAAAAAGTGGTTCTAAACCAATTTTTGTTTATAAATTTATGATATTAATTGGTTCACTATTCGAACTTTAAGTTATTTTTAAAAAATAGAAGACTTGTTGATAAATTCAATACATTAAGTTTTGCTTATTTTGGAATTTATTTTCTTAGTGAAAAAAAAAATTGTAAAAATATGTTATATGTAAAGAAGAAACCAACCAAGTCATTTAAAATAAATTTTAATTTATGATTTTCTAATATTGTTGAGTTGCATGATTTTTTAGTACTAATTAATTAATTAATTGGTTTTTGAGTTTCAAATTATTTTTTAGAATTAATAAATTTTATGTATGAAACATAGTTTGATTTGGAATTCATTTACTGAATAAAATTTTTTAGAAAAGTTAAAAGAAATTTATTTTTAAAGAAATTTAGAAAACCATGAGTAATTTAAAAGAAGATTATATTTAAAAAATTTTTGTATTAGTTTTAGATCATGGAGGAAGAAAAAAAATAATATTGTAGACCCCCTCAGAGGGAGAGCTGGCATTTTTCCATTATTAAAATTTGCTGACCACTCGGAAAAGAGGCTGCCTTGGGTGGCCATGAGATGTGATCGGGCTGGTTGGGTGATGGTGGCGGGATGGGACACAAGACAGAGAGTTGGTGATGGCAGGGAAAATGAGAAAAAGCGGGAAAACAAAAGGGAGGGAGGGGATTCGCAAAGAAAGGGGATCTGAGGGGAGAAAGCTAGAAAAAGAAAAGAGAGAGGGCGCAGGGGAGATCAGGACGAGAGAGAGGAAGGTGACGCAGTGGAATATTCAGGTAAGGACCTCCGTTAATCTCATTTTTGTGATTTGTTGTGGGTATCCAAGTAGGAATGGCAATTTCGCGTGTTTTTCGGGTCACCCGCCCCGCCCCGCCCCGCCCCGATTAGAACGGGTATGGGAGCACAGCAATCGGGGATGGGACGGGTTCAGGTTTTTTTAAAAAACCCGAATCGGGTTCAGGGCGGGATCTGGTTTAGTAACAATATACCCTGCCCCGCCCCGAATATGGAATTACAATTTTACCCCCCACATATAAATATTTGCTTCCTATCCTTTCTGGTCTTCCTCTCCCGTTTCCTCTCCTGTTTTAGGTTTTTTTCTCTCGTTTTAGGGTTCTCGTCCCTGGGGTTGTTGATGAGAACACAAGCGATGATGGAGGCGGAGCTGTCCCGAATCACCTGAGACGACCTCATCATACTAGATTGCCTTGACCCCTTTCTGTACCAGTTTCCAATGTGAAGAAATGGCTTCCGCAAATCCCTCCCATCCTCGTTCTCGTCCCTGAAACTCATCCCTAATATGCAATCAGCAACTCAAGTGTTCGTCAAAATGCTAAAAGATGGTGTGTTTGGGACAGTTGGAGTACTCAATGCAGAAATCATCTGAAACTGTCATTTTCTCTATGGGAATCGTTTTAGGTATTTTTTTTTTGAATGTTGATTTTTTGGTTTGGGGTTTTTTTTGTAGTTTTTGGGCAAACGATGAGAGATTTGAATGTTGATTTGTTTGGTTTGGGGTGTTTTTTTGTCAATTTCTGAGCAAAAGATGAGAAATTTGTTGGTGATATTTGGGATTGTCCAGATTTGTAATCTGGTAGCAATAAGGTGGTTTTTTTGCTAATTTATTTTCCTCATTTCAGTAGTCTGTAACTCATTTCTTTTCACCTGTTTTTGGGCAACTCGGGTTGGAATGGCCGGGGATGGGATTTTGATTATTATTTCAAAACGGGAATGAGATTACATACCCCGCCCCGCCTCGGGTTTGGGACGGGGATGGGATTTATTTTGAATAAACGGGACGGGGTTGGGATGAGGGCGACCCGTCCCGAACCCGCCCCATTGCCATTCCTATATCCAAGACCCCAAAAATGCTTGCTCTGTTTTTTTTGCTTCTTGCAACTTTGTTGATTTTTTTTCTGCAAGAGGTTGGATCCTCACCTGGGTTTGATGCTTGATCATGGCATTGAGGACTTCCAATGTCTCTCCACCTCTGCATAGTTGGACACGGCTGCATTGAACCCATACCATACCCTCTACCTCTGCCATTCCAGTTTCCTTCTGCGTCCGTTGCACCCCTTCCTCTCACCCTCGCATGGCCATGCATGGTCATGCATGGCCGCCACCTTTCATACCTATCCCCTCAGGCTCGCTCGGTCGGCTGGATCAATGGCGACATTGGAGCTCCTCCTCTCTCACGCCCGACGCCATTGCATCAAAGAGCTCCACTTTCTGAGGTCCCTTTGGTCTTTTTAGTCATCACCTTCATCATCATAAGAGCCAGACCAGCCAGGAGCTCCAGATCGATGCTTATCCTAAGCACCGTCGCCGCAGCCATTGCCTCCACGGCAGTCGAGGCAGCCCGAGTCCGACTGTGGCAGCATGGAGAGCCGCTTGAGGTAGACACGGGAAGGCATGCAGCATGCAGCAGGACGCACCTTCGATCTCGCCTGCGTCGTACCCGACCCAGGCGGCGTCGCTGTCGGAGGGGGAGCCATCCAGGAGGAGTTCACCCAGCTGCCGTCCGCTCGCGTCGGCGACATGGGCGTGACCGTCGTGGGGAGAAGAAGGCTCGATCTTCAGCCGATGGAGCGCGTGGATGCGCCGGGGCAGCGGCGCGCGCCAGCTGCTAGCTTTATCCCGACGTGATGGAGTCAGCCGCCGCCGCCGCGAAGAGAGGGTGTGATGGAGTTGCAGCCAGGCGGGGCGAGTTGGTGAGGGAGATGACTCTCTGGACCCCCCATGCTAGCATTGGACTTGGGCTTGCTTTTAGAGCCAAGCCCAAACTTGTGATCCAATTCCCCCCTTTGGATTGCCCATAGTATATTGGGCTTGTTTTTGGAGCCCAACCTAGGTGGGTGGTGTAGATGGAGCCCAGCTGTTTCAATGAATGGACATGGGCCTGGGCTTGTAGATTGGGTTTATGAGAGAGATGGAACCCAAAGCCCATTTAAAACCTTATTATCCTTGTTGTTATTATTACTTTAAATCTTGTTATTATTTTTATTAACCCAACTTTTAGAATATTGTTATTATTATTGCTATTAATTCAACGTTCAAATTTTGTTATCATTATCACTACTATTATAATTTCAAAGCCTTATTGTCATTATTATTATTACCATTATTAAAAATTTATATTCTCGTAATTTAATTTCCTAAAGTTCATTTCTTATTATTATCACTATTATTATTAATATTACCATAGTCATCATTATTATTAATTCAACTTTCTAAATCTTATTATTGTCATTATTATTATTATTATTATCATCGTTGTTATTTCTATTATTATTATCCTTAGTATTATTATTGTTATTATTGTTATTACTGTTATTATTGTCATTATTGTTATTATTATTATTGTGATTGTCATTATTATCATTATTATTATTATCATTAAAAATCTATATTCTCGCAGTTTAATCTCTTGAATCATTATTATTGTTAATTCCAATTTTCAAAATCCTATTATTATTATTATTGTTATTATTATTATTAATTCAAACTCTCAATATCTTATTATCATCATCATTATCCTTAATTCACACTTTCAAAATCCTATTATTATTATTATTATTATTATTATTGCTATTATTATTATTAATTCAAACTCTCAATATCTTATTATTATTATTGTTAATTCAAACTTTCAAAATCCTATTATTATTATTATTATTATTATTGTTATTATTATTATTAATTCAAACTCTCAATATCCTATTATTACTATTATTAATTCAAACTCTCAATATCTTATTATCATCATCATTATCATTAATTCACACTTTCAAAATCCTATTATTATTATTATTATTATTATTATTATTATTAATTCAAACTCTCAGTATCTTATTATTATTATTATTAATTCAAATTTTCAAAATCTTATTATTATTATTATTATTAATTCAAACTTTCAAAATCCTATTATTATTATTATTATTATTATTATTATTATTATTATTATTATTATTATTATTAATTCAACTTTCAAGACCTTATTATTGTTATTATTACTATTATTATTATTATTGCTAATTCAACTTTCAAAATCTTATCGTTATTACTACTATCATTATTAATTCAACTTTCAAAATCTATATTCTCACAGTTTAATTTCTTAAAGTTCATTTCTTATAATTATTATTATTGTTAATTCAACTTTCAAAATCTACATTCTCGCAGTATTATTATTATTATTATTATTATTATTATTTAAAATTTATATTCTCACAATTCAATTTCCTGAAGTACGTTTTTTATTATCATTATTGTTATTAATTCAACTTTCGAAATCTATATTCTCGCAGTTTAATTCCCTAAAGTTCATTTCTCATTTTCTTTGACAAATTTCATATTAATTACCGAAGCTCTAATCTTTCAAATTTAATTCCCAAGACTCCAATTTTCAAATAAACTCCAAGAATCCCGTTTTCACTCGAATAGTTTTAATTCCATTTCGGTTTTTAAATAATCTTCTGATCTTCTTGATTTTACGTAAGCAAAAATGAATTCTTCATAATTGTAAAGCATGGAATTTGTAAGACTAATTCATGAACCATAAATTGGGCTTTGGTGGTGGCCCGATGTTTTATCTCTTTCGATTGTCAACTGTTGCACTTAATGTATTTTGTTTGATCTTCATTTTGCGCTTCGATACGCATGAGCTATATTCCGTATTCATTAATTGTGTGCTAACCCTGTTTCTTGATGGCGCATTTGTGGTTCGTGGTCGAGGTACGCACCCACTCCCATTCTAGTCAGTCTCTATGCATGTTTTGATTCCTATACGTGCATGATCGATTTGAGCGTCCATTGTTTTCCTCATTGATTGCCACATTAGCTTCACTTTATTAGTAGAGACCCGACTTTAGGGACTTAGAGGGGTGCTACGGTTCGTACCATACCTTCCCGATAAGTGACCTGACCCCCGAGCCCGATCCGGTTTTTCACAGACCACCTTTTCCGAAATAAGGAGTCACACTTAGGGTTTTTCTTTCTTATTTTGTTTACCCTTTTAAAAATAAAACAAAAATAAGTGGCGACTCCAAGTCATTTTCTTAATTAATAAGAATCATTTTTCAACTTAAAATTGAGCTCGCCATCGAGTGGGAAACGCATGCGTCGAAATGCGGGGTCCACAAATATCATATTCAATTTTATTTGTTTTTTTATAGTTTATAAAAGTTCACTATGTTTTTCTTTTGTTTTAAAAAATTAATAAAAACGACTTCTAGTTGTTATAAAAAAATTGTTTTATATTTTACTTTTTTTTTTGAAAAATTGAAAATTGAGAATAATTGTAGTGTTAACCAAACACCATACACCATACACCATACACACGAGTAGAGAATAAAAAATAAAACAAAATCATTTTTTTTTATACAATAAGTGTAAATAACATTTTTTTTTTAAAATTGAATACAAATGAAATTGAGAAAATAAATTGACACTTCTTTTTTGTAAATAAATAAATTGAAATCATTAATTCAAAATCATTTTTTTTAAATACTTTGAAATTTCTTGAAAACTATTTTTTAAATATTTTTTTTTATTTAGTTCAATAAATTATTTTACATAATTCTCTTATTATTTATTTTGTGTATTCTTATAATTAAATTTCATCATTATTTGTGTGTATTGATTTTCACTATAACTTGTACATATTCATTTACATGATTATTTTTCTTGGTATCTATAATTAATTAATTAATTGTCACATTTCGTTTAGCAGAGACTGTATGTATACGAGTTTAGAGGGGTGTTACGGCTCACCGTACCTTCCCAGTAAGTAACCTGACCTTTGAACTCAGACTCGGTCTTTCACAGACCTGTTTTCCTTCAGGAGTCACATTTAGGGTTTTTTTTTCTTATTTTGTTTTTTCCTTAAAAAATAAAACAAAAATAAGTGGCGACTTCAAGTCTTTTTCTAAAAATCAAATTTTCACCAAACAAATAAATAAAAGGTGAGTTTCGTCATCGAGTGAAAACGCATCGTGCGAAATGCAAAGTCCACAGATCCCTACGTATACGGAGTGTACCATACTCAACAATCCATTAATCAGAATGAAATAGAAGAGTTCTAATAATAAAACTCTTGAAAAATCTCCTAAGTATAGTTGTACTCTCAGGAAAACAAAACCTTAAATATAAAAGGGTTAAATATATAATAGAGACAAACTCGTCATCTCATCGGGAAGCTCAACCCCCGTGAACTAATTGGGCAACTCAACCCCCGACATCCTGAACAAACTACAATAAAACTAATTTAGACTTCACACTTCAACAGGCATCATTATATATTTTTAAAAACAAATTTCTATTTTTTAAACACCCGGCCAAAAGAGCTCTTATTATCTCCCAAAATCAAATTATTTTATTATTTGAGCGAGGTTGTTAATTTATCAAATATTTTATTTGGAGGTTTTATTGTATTACGACTCTTTTACACCCATTACAAAGACATACACATCATAAAAGGTAAAAGGGTTAATAGATATGCATGGATAAATACAACTCCTCAAGATTTCACTGGGGGCATTCACGATTGTAAATTCCACAATTTTGCCCATCTGAAGGGGATCGGTTTGGATTGGGTAGGCATGCATCGTACCTTGCATTCCCACAGGCCACAGCTGCTTGATTAGCGTTGCTGGTGCGTCCAGTTACAGCTTGCCCTGAGTTTATTTGCAGCAACCTTCTACTTATTTCAGAATCCACGGAATACTCCTCCGAGTCCATGTCTCCAATCAGGCATTCCTCAGGCTGATCGCTGCAGCGGTGGGTGTGAGTGTCATTGCTCTTTGCTGAAGTAGCTCTGCAAACATTTTTGGTGAGGAGCATCACCATTAGAATTAGCGCTACTGAAAAACCTTTCTTCATCTCGCCTCCCATCGTTTCTTCCCCTCTCTCACATGCCTGGAGCTGAGGAGAAAACAAGGCCATATATATTCAAAGAAACTAAATATATTATAGCTGGATTGGTTAATTAAATTATAATATTATGCACCGACAGGCCATGTTGCTGACCAAATGGACAAAGACTTCTCATTAGTTTCTTTTCTTTGAGGGTCCATTATGGCAGGCCAAGCATAATTTTTGTTATTGTAATTAAGTAATCATTGAAATATATTTCTAATTAAGTTATTTAAATCTAAAAAACTGAGATTAAGTAGTAGATAGTTACATTTCAACTAATCAAGTCGTTGTAGGGTGCATGATTGACCTTCCTATCGAGACAATGACCATTGATTTCTACCTAATGCTCCCATCAATGGTTTACATTTTTCAAATACGAGCCTTTTTGTTCCCCATCTGCCTCGTCAAGAGACCCCCCTGCTTGTTTTCTTTCTTAATCACGTAATAATAATAATAAAAAAAAATTATGTATCTTCGATGAGTGGTTGTTTGATAAACCAATTTAATAATAAATTTAATTTAAATTATTAAATAAATTAAATATGTTTAATAAAATAATTTAATGGTATTATTTAAAGTAAAAATATCTTTAAATAAAAAATAAAAAATAAAAAATAATTAACTTATTTTAGAATTATATCTTTATTTTACATTTTTACCCCTTATTTGTCTTATTTATCTCCATCATCTTCTTTATTACTTTATAACTTTTATTGTTACTCGATCTGTTTTGCCCTAATTACAATTTATAAAGGTAAATATATCAATTTGATAATTTAAAATAAGTTTTAAGTTAATTTTATCAAATAATCTTAATATTTAATTAAACTAAAAATTAAGTCAATAACTTAAATATACTTTAACTTAAAACCAACTTAAGTTATTAAATAATAAATATTAAGTTTTATGAAATACCCCTTAATATATTACTTTTATTTATTTGACGGGTTTATTAAAAATCGAATGATTAATTCTAACATGTAGGATAATACTACAAGCTCCCACAAATTTTTGGCTTTTTCCTACATTGGTATGTTGTCCTAATTAATTGAAAGATCTATATTTAGTGGAACCTTTGAAATTGAGGTTAGTACTAGAGATTTAAAATTGATCATGCTTACTTCTCAGCTACCCTTTTCTTTAATTCATGATTTTAACCGGTCCAATATAATTCAGACGTCCACTTCTTGATAATACGTCGGACCAAACATTGAAATTTCTGCCAAGCATTACGTAATACATTAAGAGTCTGATAAAAAATGACTTGATTGATTACAAGGACGACACCACAAATTAATATACTGTGAGTCAATTTATGCGGCCATTAATGGGGCCCTGTGGTGGGATATTTTTTAAAAAAAATTCAAAGTAGCAGTAGGATCATAGTATTAAAAAGTCTGAAAATTCAGCAGAGGAAAGCAACGATTTTTCTGTTTGGGACAATGGTCCATTGTTAGCATGAGTGTCTATTATTTACAATGTCTTTTACAATTTATTTAAAAAGATGATTTTTTTTTCAATTTTATTTTAAATAAAAAAAATGTTGCTTAACTTTTTATTTTATTTTATTTTATTTTTTACTTAAAAATAATTTTACCTCTTTATAAAAAGATTTTTTTAAAAATTTTATCTAAAAAGAATTTTGCTTAAGTTTGATTAACAATAGGTTTTTTTTTTTTTTTTTTTTTTTTTTTTTTTTTTTTTACAATTTTTATTTTTTAAAAGGAGAATTTGGCCTTTTTCTAAAAGCTTAAATTTTATTTTTACAATTTTACTTTTAAAAGGAGAATTTTTCCTTTTAAAAAAAAAATATTTTTACAAGTTTATCCAAAAAATAATTTGCTTCAATTTTATTTAAAAAATTTACAATTTTTTTTTTTGAAAAAAAAGAGAATTTTTCTTTTTTAAAAGAAAAAAATTTACGTGTTTATCTAAAAAGAATTTTACTTAACTTATATATATATATATAATTTTACTTGAAATTTTTTTTTTTTTGCTATTTACAAAGTATAACAATCCAATTTTATTTATTTTTTAAATACAATTTAATTTATAAAAGGGTTCCCATAAAAATTATTCTTATAAGGAAAAAGTTTTTTTTAATAATTATTTACAAAAGATGTTTTAATCACCTTTTTTTATTTACCAAAGCGATTTTTTTATTTGATTTTATTTAGAAATATTATTTATTAAAAAAACTTAATTTTATATTTTGAGAAAATGACTACAGATTTGATTTATTTTATTTTATTTTAAATTTAGTTTTTAATATAAACTACTATGGATTGATTTAAAAAAAAAAAAATCCATTTATCAAAAGGGGGGTTTCAGATTTTATTTTACTGAAGCAAAATTCAAATTTTATTTTATTAAAAATTGATAATGAAAAAAAAACTGAAATATACAAATAAACATAAATCAATAAATAAAATAAATAGAGAGGTGGGAAGTATGCTCTTAGCACATATGAGTCTACATCAGTAGAGACTCTCCTTGATGTCGAAACAAACTCTACACAGGTGGAGCTCAAAATAGTACAAATAAATGGCATCACTCTCTCACCAAAAGAAATAAAATCCAGAAAATACAAAGAAAGCAGAGCCAGAGAGTAGTTGTTTTCCCCTCCAAAATGTTGTCCACCACCTCTGCAAACTTAGGGTCTTCTACACTTTATAGGTCTCAACTTGGTCATCAAGCCACATGAGGGCATCCAGGCTTAGCTAAGAGAAACAAATTGGATCATGCACAAAATCGAAATATGGAAAATGAGAACAAATCAATAATATACAGCCTAAAACAATTCCAAACAATATATTAACAACTAAGCCTAAATCCATACAATAATCAATAGCAACTAAGGGCTCATTCAAATCAAAGCTTAAAGCAATCAATGCCCAAAGCAATAAATCAAATGCCAAAGACACGAATCAAATACATGAGTGGTCCAAGTAACATAAACAACCAACCACAAGCCCAATTAACTCCAATCAAGCCCGAAACAATTGAAGTCCAAGATCTTTAATGCCCACAAGCAATCTAAAATTAAGCTTAATTGATCAAATAAGCTTAAACTAAATGCAAAGCCCCGTCCCACAATAAAAAAAAAAACAAAGCTAAAACAATCACTCTGCAAATCAATAAGGAGAAAGGCTTACCTCTGTTTGAAGAACACTTGACTACTAAGTGGCAGTGGTGAGGAAAATGCAGGCAACGATGTTTAGATGTGGATGGTGACAACATGGTGGTGTGGCAATGGGTGGCGACTATAGATAGTAAGGGATGAGGGTGTGGCAGCATGGAGTGTAGGGCGACAAAGATAGAGAGTATGTGGACCATGGGTGATATGGGGACGGAAAGAGAAAAGATAAATAAGGTGAGAAAAGAGAGATGAAGAAAGATGAGATGGGGTCGTCAGTGGGGGAGACACGACAATGTCATGACCAAGATTGCGAATCTTTGATTTTTCTTATTTTATATGTTGATGATATGCTAATTGATACTAAATTACATCAAAAATTGATATTTAAGTGTTTATAAGTAGTGAGTTTTGATAAGAAAATTTCTTTGCTAGAAAATCTTAGCATTGAAATACAAAAAGGTAAACAAAATTAAATCATGAATATCTTAAAAGAATATCTTAAATTCGGAATGAAATTCATTAGGACATATATTGTTATGAAAATCCACACATAAGAGAATAAAATCGATACATTGGCCAAAGTTTTTCTTAGGATAAGTTCAAGCATTGTTGAACATTATTCATTTCCAATTTGTTGAAGATGGAAGATCAAGTGATCCTACGTTGGAAAGATACATGTGAAGATGTTTATAAGTTTGAGAATTCCAGTTAATGTTCTACATGTTTAATTTTGTATTTCAATAACATTGTGTAAAGACTTTCTTTGTCACACAACAACAAGTTTATTTATGCATAGAATATGCTTACAAAACAAGGAAAGAAAATAGGAAAAGACTTTTGACTCCAATGGTGCGTGATTTGGATATGATTGAGACTTTTAGATTTGAGGGTTTTAGGAATTGTAATTATCCTTCAAGAACATTGAAGTAATTTCTTCTTCTTATGGATACCGCCACATTGTTGAATCATATTAAATTTGTATTTTCATGTGATTGCTTAATATTATTTTCATATTCTTATTTATTGTCACTTACATCTATGTAACAATAACAAAAACATTGAAAGTTATGTAAAAGTCAATTTTAGTATTGAAAACACTTTCAAGTATCATACCAATACCCTCACCAATATAATTGATGCTAAAATAAAATTTGAATGTAAGAGTTAGAACTCGTTTGATAATAGTTTTAAGAAACGTTTTTAATTTTTTTAACACTGGAATTTTTTTTTGTTATTTAAGTATTAAAATATTTTCTAAAATTACTTCCAAAAGCATTCTTAATCTTTGATGTTGAAAAACACTTTTTAAGTACATACTCAATACGTACCCCATCTAGTCCAACTTGTATATATGAAAAAAAAAAAAAAAGAATATAATAGGTATAAAATGTTACCAAGTATATAAATGACTCTCATATGACCGTTGGTTCTAGCCTGACCTTTATTCAATGATTGGAATAAGTAGCAAAAGAGTTGAAAAGTGGTGACTCAAATTTCCTTTAAAAGTGAGTGAAGATGTAATTTTTTTATTATCAATTTTTTAAAAGTTTAAACTTGTAAGATTGAGCTCATACCTACACATGGATAGACGTCTCATACTAACATGGATACACAAAGAATTTTGAATTCATATTCAATATAGAGAAGAAGACATGTAATAATATGCAAATTATGGAAAGTAGCTCAACCCCATCAAACAAGTTCTTATACTATATTAATATAATTTTCTTAAAAACTTAAACTTATAAAATTTGAGTTCAATACGTATTTTATACTCCTTAACATAACTAAATAGCAACAAGTATTTGTTCAAATATAAATTTATGCTAAACTGTTTTATTTTAAAAAATTGATTTTTACAATAAAATAAAAATAAAATAAAAATAATGTATTTGCAAATTATTAAAATTTTATGAAAAAAATTATCAAATGAAACTTGTTCCTTGAAAGAAAATTCTATATAAAAAATCGAAATTATGCTAAACTTGTTTTTTTTTTTTAAATGATTTACTTTTTATTAAACTTATTAAACTTTGATTGTTTTTTAGTGTTTATACAATGAATTATTTTACATTAAATTATGTTTTAAAGGATAAAAAATTATTCTAAACAAAAATAGTCACCTAAAGAGAGTTCTTAAAAAAAGTTTTATTTTAAGAAAGTTCAAAGCAAATCATGATTTCTTAAGAAAAAAAAAAACTTAAAACAAAAGTTGTCATTTGAAGAGAAATTTTAAGTTATTTAATTATTTTTCTACATTTTTAATCTTTGTACTAAAAAATGGTTTTCAATTATGATTAAAATGGTTAAATTTAAATTATTTAAAATTTATCTCATAATTAATTGAAAAATTAAAGCAAAATAAATTATTCATTTAAAGAAATTAATTCAATTCATAATTTTATTTTTTTAAACTTAAATAAAATAAATCCATAATGGTTTTATAAAAAAAAAAACCAAAAGAATATAAAAATAAATTAGTTTTAATTTAAAATCATTAATTAATTATTTAAGACCAAAATATTTTTTTAATCAATAACTAATTGAATTAAAATAGAGCTATTTTAATAGGACATTGTGTAATTTATATTTTTATAATATTATTATTTAAAATAATATATAAATGTAATTAATTGACAATATTATTATTTATAAATATTATATCCACAATAAAAGATAATTAGTTTTATATATTGAATTTAGTACATAAAAGAATTAATTTATAATATATTAATATTTTATTATTATAAAATATCTTATTAGTTAAAAATTATTATTAAAATAAGAAAACGTGACTTTAGGATAATTTTTATTTTTCTCAATTTTTTTAGAAAATTGAAACTTCAAGAACATTTTATTTTAAGAAATAGTCCTTAGAGACTATTTTTGTTTGAAAGGAATTTTAGAAATAGTCTCTTTACGGGAAGATTTTTGTTTTAAAGAATTTTTTTGTTTTCAAGAAATCATCTCTTCGAGGGTGAATAATACATATAAGGGTAGTTTTGTAAATATCTTCTCCATCATCTTCCTCTACATCACATCGCTGCCTTACAATTAATTATCCAGGGATCCCGGAGTACGGGCATCACGGGTGTGAAGCTGTGGTTCAACAGTAAAAGATAAGAACATCAAATCAACCAATCTGCTTTAGAAGCGTCGTGTCACGGGCCTAGAGTTCCGGCCGTTGCGACAATCGGCCCTCTAAAATACCTGTTACCCCATTCTTTTCTGCGATGCGAAAAACACCAGTAGAATTACAGGAAGTAGAGAGAGGAGAAACGCAGATACGGGAATTAAAATGACGAGAGGCCCCTCTTCATTGCTATTGATCTACACAGTGATGATACTCTTCCACGCAAACATATGTAAAGCCGCCACTTCACTGACGAACAACACCTCCACCACAATCATGGGATGCAATGGCGACCAGGGAGAATGCCTGGTAGTGGATCTGGACTTTGAGGAGCAGTTCTTCATGGGCTCTGAGACAAGCGACAGCAAGGCGAGTGGATCTACTGCATTCAACATTTACAGACTCATCCAAAACCGCGGTAAAGCTATTCCTTGTGGAGTACGACCGTATGCTGCGTGCTTGTCCACGAAAAACATCATCCGTAGAAACCCAGAAAATGTGGTTTGTACAAGCGCCGCTGCTGATGCTGAAATGGAATAGGCGTACAGTCATCTTCCCATTTCTCTCTAGTAATATCTTGCGCATATCTATCTCCAGTCCCTTTATGTTTATGTGTATCATTCTCTCCTGTCATCATTGTGTTTGAATTCTCCATCGTGTAACCGCAAGTGGTTGTAGTGTGTTTATGCAATTTCAATGATCATCATCGGAGAATGATGTTCCGACGCGATGAGTTTCTTAAATTATTTTTATAAATATTATTATTTAGAAACGATGTATTAAATGTAATTAATTCACAATATTAATATTTATAAATATTATATCCATAATAATAAATGATTAGTTTTATATATATTAAATCTAGTACATAAAATGAATTAATTTTATAATATATATTAAATATTTTAATTATTGTAAAAATATATTATTAGTTAAAAATATTATTAAAATAAGAAAATGTCACTTTAGCGAAATTGTATTTTTCTTAATTTTTTTTCTTTTTAGAAAATTGAAACTTCAAGGGATGAATTTTGTTTTGGAAGAACTTTTGTTTCAAGAAATAGTCAGAGACTATTTTTGTTTGAAAGAATTTTTTTGTTTTCAAGGACGAATAATACATATAAGGGTAGTTTTGTAAATATCTTAACCATCATCTTATTGTGTTGACCTGCCTTACAATTATCCAACACCCCCAGAGTGCGGGCATCACGGGTGTGAAGTTGTGGTTCAACAGTAAATGAAAAGCCCCCGGGTGAGGGCATCACGGGTGTGAAGTTGCTGTTCAACAGTGAAGGAAAGCCCCCGAGTGAGGGCATCACCGGTGTGAAGTTGTGGTTCAACAGTAAATGAAAAGCCCCCCGGGTGAGGGCATCACTGGTGTGAAGTACCTGTTCAACAGTGAAGGAAAAGCCCCCGAGTGAGGGCATCACCGGTGTGAAGTTCTGGTTCAACAGTAAAGGAAAAGCCCCCGGGTGAGGGCATCACGGGTGTGAAGTTGCTGTTCAACAGTAAAGGAAAAGCCCCCGAGTGCGGGCATCACGGGTGTGAAGTTGTGGTTCAACAGTAAAGGACGGAACATCAAATCAACCAATCTGCTTCTGTAGCCTCGGCCCTCTTATCCATTCTTTTATGTGATGCGAAAAACACCGACATAATATTAAATGGCAAGTAGAGAGAGGAGAAACGCAGATATGAAAAGTTAAGAGAGATTTTTAAATAAAATTTGAAAAAAAAATTGGAAAAATATAGTCGAGGTTGTTGAGTACACAGTAACAGTACACTCTACAATCTTATTTGAGCATCCCTTGTTAGATGTTCTAAACTTTCAACATCCAACCCATATTCCATATTTTTACACGCATGGCTAGAATTGTCATCCTCTTTATTCTCTTTTCAAAATAGCTAGCAAAGTTATTTGATAAAATCTTGCTTTGAGGGATTTTAGAACTTAGAACATAATAATGATATTCTTTAGATTTTTAGGGCTTGCTTTCTCCGACATGAAAAATAAGTTTTTTTAAAGCTTTTATCTCTCTCTCTCTCTCTCTCTCTCTCCTCTCTCTCTCTCCTCTCTCTCTCTCTCTCTCTCTCTCTCTCTCTCTCTCTCTCTCTCTCTCCTCTCTCTCTCTCTCTCTCTCTCTCTCTCTCTCTCTCTCTCTCTCTCTCTCTCTCTATATATATATATATATATATAGAAATCTTATGATAAAAGTCAGGAAGATTTTCAATAAAATTTGAAAAAAAAAAAAAAAAAAAAACTTTGGAGAAAATGCTCAAGGCACTTGAGTACCCTCCAGGGTTTTGTTTGAGCATTCCTTGTTGCATGTTCTAAACGTTCAACAAAACATGCTTTTAATCATTCCTTATTCGAATTATTATTATTAAAACATCCTTTCAATCATTCCTTATTACTATTACTATTATAATTATTATTATTATTATTATTATATCACAGTCACTAGTCTAAATTTTAAATAGTCATTTAGTAATTTGTTCTAACTAATTTTTTATTACTTAAACTAATTAAGTTCAAATTATTACTAAGCAAGATTACCAAATAATATTAAATAAGGAAAAAACCTAGAAATGAAATAAAAATTGTTTTCTAATTAATCATAATAATAAATAAATAGATTGTTTAAATTATTATTATTATTATTATTATTTAAGATCATTAAATAGTATAAAATAAAAAAAGCATAATATGAAGCAAATATCATATTAGTTAATAATATATATACACATTTTTAAGGAATAAGTAGTTTTATATGCTCTCAAAGAATAAATATTTTAAGAAGAGTTTTTCATATATATATATATATATATTTGGATCCTTTTAACTTCTCCAAAACTATAAAAAATGACTTTATACAATTATAATTAAAGAAATTATTATTAGGTTCAAATTATTAGTTAATAAGATTACCAAATAATATTGTGCATCTATTCTAAAAGAGCACACAAGTCAACTTATTATTTCTTAAATCTATATACATTTTATTGTCAAGAAATATACTATGTGGTGCATATAATGATTTCTTTTATAAATTATTTACTGATTTTATTTAATAACAATTATAAAAGCTAATTAGTTTATTAATTTTTTTTTTGGAAAAGTGAGTTTTGATTCATTAATTTAAAAAAATATAGAAAAAAATCTCAATTTTTATAAATTAGTTTTATCTTTATTCATTTAAAAATATTTTAAAGTACATGCATTTTTTCACAATTCAGATAATTATTTCCTAAATGACTTTTGCTTCTTATGTTAATAATACTAATTAACAATTATTTTACTATGAGAATTGATTTGAGATCAATAAAATAAAAATTTTAAAAATTAAAAATATAATTAAAACTAAAAATATAAAATAAAATATTAACTTTCCTTCATTAAATCATACTAGTAGAAAATATAGATTCAATAAAGAGTTGGAAATACAATGGGAGCCAATATTTTATTTTTAAATTTAAATTTTATTAAATTTTAAGTATTTTAGTTTTAATTGTATTTTTAATTTTTAAAATTTCTTATTTTATTGTTGATGTCAATTAACAAAATTTTTCTTCAATTTTATTTTTAAAAAAATGAGAAGATGAGTGGATTTATGTAATATAGGATATAAAATTACTATTAATTAGATAATTAAAAATATTTTATTCATCACTTGAGGATCTTGGAGAATTTTTCCAAAATGATTTGTATCTCATATCATATAATAAAAAAAATTATAATATATTTATTTGTAAGATACTTTTATCAAGTTAAAATGATAAATTAATTTTTGATAATTTTATTTAATATTATCAAGTAAGAGGGTATTTCAAGAAATAATTATCTCAATTATGAAAAAGTGTATGTATTTTAAAATATTTTCAAATCGATGAAGATAAAATTAATTTATAAAAGTTGAGATTCTTTTTTCTATATTTTTTAAAATTAGTGAGTCAAAACTTACTTTTTCAAAAAACTTTATTATGATTAATTAGGAAATAATTTTTATTTAATTTCTAGGTTTTTTTATCATTTAATATTATTTGGTAATCTTATTGGGTAATAATTTGAACTTAATTATACTTAGCTTAATTATAATTAACAAAAATTAATATTAATTATAATTAGTTTATTTAACAAAAATTATATGTAAAAATTGTATTATTACATTTTTTCTTTTGAATATGTTACTTCAAACACACTCAATCAAGAATACACCTATGACACATAGTGTGTGAGAATAAAAATTAAGTACTTTTCTACGTCGGAAGTTACTATCCCATGAATCTTAGACCGATCAAAACCTGCGTGTACTTTCATATGCTTCTTATTGGATTATCTCATAATCATATTGAGACTCAATGCATGTCTTGATTTCTCAACCTGTTCCTTTCCTTCCTAAAATTGCTAACAAAATAATTGACAAAATATGGATCTTGAGAGTTTTTGGAACTTAGGACATAATGATAATATGCTCTTGATTTTCATGGCTTTCTTTATCTCACACAAAAAATAATATTTTTAGAATTTTTTATATTGAAATCTATGCTTAGTTGTATTAGACTAAGCAAATGAATTTCATAACATTAGGGAAGTTCTTAATATTGTTTTTTTAGATAAAAAAACTTTTGACAAAAATACTTGAGGTGCTTGAGCGCCCTCTGCGGTCTTGTTTGAGCACCCCTAGCTTGTTAGATGTTTGGAACATCTAAAATTTAACACCTTTTCCCTATTTTTGTATGCCTTTGTCCGCCTAATCACTCACATTTGCTTTAAAGCATCCATAGCTCTCCTATAATATACAATTACATCCAAAACATGTATTTTAAACACCATTTTTTTATTCTAATTTTAAACTTGAAAAATACTAACTTGAGCTTTGATTTTTATCTTCAATATGAATATGTTGGTATAAAACTCAGTAATAGTAAAAGTAGTTGTGGACCGGTAATAATTAAAGTAAAATTGTCTACTTAAACTAATAAACTGACAATATTCCCCTATGAATTTTGGGATAAAAAATAAAATTACAATAACATCCCCTAAAACTCTCAAACTAAGATCCTAAAATGTCACTTAACCCCATCTTGATAAAAATTATTCAATAAAAATAACACAATCTTGTTAATCTTCTTTCTTTGCATGATTTTGTCACTTGAAACACAATCAACAATATACTTGTGACACAAAGCATGTGAGATAAATAAGTAAGTAATAAACTAATAACCACCCTATGCCCCCACCCATGAAGATTAGACAACAACATTTATATATATCCTTCAATACATAGGAAAATAAATCAATGTCACATACATGTTGCTGGAATATCTAGATTGCTTCATGCCAAGTTTTGGATCATAGTAGTGTATGCAAAACTATCCTATGGTCTCTTTGGATCTAATAGTGGAAATAAAGCTGCATATCAAAACAAGATCTAGAGAACAAAGGTATCATAACTGAGATTTGGATGTTCCTAGATTAGATCCTATCGATGAAGAGATGTGTCTAAGGCATGGTAATCATTGTAGATCTCACAAAACTCAACGATCTTCCACCGTAATGACTTTTCCTTGAATTCTATCACTAGGGGTGGAATCCTCTCTAAGGTTGGTGGCTATAGCTCTCCTCTATCTACAATAATAGAAAAACTAAATTAAAGCCCTAGAAATTAGTGGCTAGAGCTCTCCTCCATTTAGCATAAATTAAATTGAACTCCTAACCCTTAAAGGGTTTATATAGACTTGTAATGGGCTTAAGTGACTCAAGCCCATCCTAAGCTTGAGTCACTTAATCTTACTCACTTGGGTTTTAATTAATTAATTAGTTATATTAGATTCCAATTAATTAATTATCCCAATCTAGAGAGACCATTCACAAGCTTTTGTGCAACCTTATGTTTTTGCCAAAATGCTCTTATGCACACATGTGAATAGAGAACTCAACTAAACCTAATAATCCATGCTATCAAGAAGAGCTTGAGTAGGAACCATTAGGATCCATAAAAAAAAATATTGTCTTCCTCATAATCTAATTTTGAAGTTGACTCAATATCCCATTCCCACTACAAAGAGTCAATTGAACTCTAATTCTTATGTATATTATAACGAGATATAAAAACTCAGATTTGTGACCCACTATTTACTACATGCAAATTTCTCATGAATTGATGTTTATAATCTAACAAGAGATGTGCTATCAACCTTTGAAGATTACCTCTTCAATATTTGAGTTATAGATACTTTTATTATGTAATCAATCTCCTAAAGAACATATGTCAAATTCCATTAAAAAAATTATTAGGGTCACAAATTTCATAATAACATATTCATAGGATAATCATATGGGACAATGTGTCTCAATCCTATGAGATATCATGGTGCCTATTTTGCATATATATATATATACTCGTTGTCACCAACCTCTATCAATAATGACCCAATTTAGAGGGAATATATGACCACCTTAGGGTCTCACATGTAAGTCCAAGCCGCTAAAGACCTCATAACTAGTTTAATATTCTCTCAAGGTTAAAAGAGCTCATGTAACATAGTAACTTGACAAAGTCAGGATTACATGATAGCCAATATTATAATTCACCGTAATTCTTATCCAATGTGTAACCATACACACTAGTGCATTCACAATGGAAAACTCATCATGATGACTAAGACCAAGTCATCTCTCCCATTAAGAGATGGTGTACTACAACCTTAAATTGATTGCTTAAGTCTATGAATCGATTATGAACAAATTATCAATCGTGTAAGGAATGCATGAATTGGATCTTTCGTATAACTCTTAACGCATCCAAATCATGTACAATGCAAGTAATGTAAACCTAAATGCTCAACATAGTGCATAAATATAGGGCAGTAAAAGGAGAAACAGAATTATAATATAAATATTAATGAATTTCTTTTTTATTGTTACATCATGTTATGCTTTTAAGAGCTTTATCCCAACATGTCTCCCTATATGATTATCAAACATGGAAATTTTGTATGATTCTCTCCTTGTCATAAAAATGATAAAGGTAGAAATGGAATAACACATCCACTAAGCTAATCATGCATCAAACATATATACAACAATAAACAATGAAATGAAATGATAGTATGCTCATATATCAACATGTCTAAAAATACATTGTAGTACTATAAGCGAAAGATACTACATGTATATGACTATGATTGTATCAAATTAAAATACATGAAATATTTAAAAACAATACAAAAGGAAAATACATGTAAGTATTAGGAGTTAAAAAAAGTGTAAGGCTAGTTAAGAAAGCATAGTGTGAAAATTGGAAAAGTGGGTGTTTAATTGAAAACATAGAATTTTGAATTTGAAGGCTCAAGTTCCCAAGAAAGTCACTCAAGCACCCTCAAAGGATGCTCAAATTGTTTCAAGGGGTGCTCAAGTGCTAAAAGCACTCAAGCATTGTTGAGAGGCACTCAAGCTAAGATATGCATAGTTTTGATACTTTAGGGAGTATATTAGGGTTTATCCCTATATATATATCGCTCTTTGTGTTTAACCCAAAACCCTCAAAATGTTTCTTCATTAGTTTTTGGTAGTGGATTGAATCCCTTCAACGTGTTTAAGAGTTTGCAAAGGTGCATTGAGAACGTAAGAGTAGGTGTAGCTACTAATAATAGCAACGACTAAATAACTCTATGTACTTATATATTTCTTGATAGTTAGGTGGATTCTAGCTCTACAGCACAAAGTCTCTAGGAGGCTTCAAAGAATCTATGGATGAATTTATATATATATTTGCATCCACTTGCGCAAATATTGGTTATTCTTAGAAGAATAAAAGTTAATTTAGCATAAATTTAAGGACTACTTATTCAATACCCTATCCCACCTCTTGGGTAATTTCTAGGTGAAAATATCGATAATCATGAATATATTAGTATTTAGATTTTATGGATATATCAGAGAAGTATATATATATATATATATATATATTATATATATATATATATATATATATATAAGTATTTTTTATTTAAAATATTAATACTTTTGTTTATAAATTTATATTTTTCTTGTATTTAATTATTATAATTAAATTTAACTTATTTTGCAATAATTTTATTTTAATTAATTTATAATACATATATAAATATATATACACTAATAAATTTTAATTTTATTTTATAAACTACTATATATGATGCATCTTATGAACCCAAGACTAGCATAGCTTTATTGGCAAGTCACTTAAGTTCCATGTAGAATACTAGGGTTCAAGCCCTAATGGCATGCCCTCTTGCTCTAATCTTTGTGAATCATGTGCACTATTGAGGCTGTAATCTTTGTGGAAAGGAATCCCACATCGGAAATGGGGAGCAAAATGAGGATGCTCCCATCATGTGCACTGTTGAGGCGTGGATTGGGCTTGCTGCAGCAAGAATGCATGCTTTTGAAGGCTTGGATGGATTGGGCTATAGCAAGTTAGGCCGGGATGCTTTTGAGGCACGTTTCAATTTCAAAGTTTTAAATGAAAGGGAAGCTAACGTAGCACTAATTTATCAACTATATATAACAATATTTTCATCCCTAGCTAATTTTAGATCTTAAAACTTCCAAAATAAAGATATTTGTGTTTACCTCACAAAATTCTTAATAGTTAAAATGTCGGGATGCTTTTGAGGTCCATTTCAATTTCAAAGTTTTAAATGAAAGGAAAGCTAACGAGGCATCAAATCATCAACGATATATAGTGATATTTTCATTCTTGGGTAATTTTAGATCTTAAAACTTTCAAAATAAAGATATTTGTGTTTGTCTCGCAAAATTCTTAAAAGTTAAAAGGTAAATTAATTGACCTTTAAAGATCAAGCATAAGATGGTGTTTGATTATAACAAAAAATGAAGTATTGTAAAGTAAAAGATTTGGTGAGTCTCTTTTCCAAGCGTGTTTGACAATACAAATGGGATGTCAATCAGATTTAAAATTTTCTTTTGAAAAACAATTAATATGATAAATCATTTAATAAGACCAAATGCAAAAAAAAATTTACAAATTACATTTTTTTCCTCTTTAAATTAAATTATTGTAGTATTCAATCTCCTTGAAAATAAATTTTCATTGAAAAAGGAAGTTATAGTATACACTCAAACATCATCATAATGGATCCATGATCAAAGAAGGCCTCGTCATCTCAATTCTTGGAATATTGTTAATTGTTATTAAAACTAGGATTTTTCCTTAAATAATATTATTTTTAAAAAGCAATATTTTATAAAATCCTTACAAAAAATACAACACTTCTAATTTTTTTTTTTTTTTTTAAAATGATTTTACATTTGAAAATATTCTTTTTAGAAAACTGATAACTCGAAGTTACCATTAAAAGATGATTTTAATATAGGGTAAAAAAAATGAGATTTTATCATGAGCACAATTTATATATTTATAATGAGAACATGTGTTTTGTATTTTCAAAAATAAATTTATAATTAACTTATAAAACCCTTGAATATTATCCACATGACTTTAAAATCCTAGGGGTTATTTTAGAATCCATTTGGCAGTGATTTTAGAAAATGTTTTTAACTTAAAAAGTGTTTTTGAAAAAAAAAATTAGGTGTTTAACAAATTTTAGGAAATATTTTTAAAATTTGGAAAAATTACTTGTAATGTTTTTTAAAGAACTTAGAGTGCGTTTAATAATGATTTTAGGAAGTGTTTATAACATTTCTAATACTTGAAAGATAAAATTTTTAAGTGTTTAAAAAACGACAAACAATTTTTATAATCACTACCAAACGCACTATTAATGTGTTTTATCATGATTTTATGAAGTATTTTTAATATTTTTAAAATTTAAAATTTTTATCTTTTAAGTATTAGAAATAATAAAAATACTTAATAAAATAAATCTCAATTGTATAATTGATCTCTTAGACATTATCCCTATAAACGCATAAGAATTCCTCTTTTTAACTCTATAAACAAGGATAGCGTACTTCTACAAAGTCATGAGTCCTTGACTATCAATGTATTGGAAACAGAAGTGCCTAAAGGATTTGTCCTCCCAAAATTTAAATGTATAACAAACTTTTGGGCCATGTGATGCACTTTTATTAACTAATGATGCTGGTGCAAATTAATAACACTTTACAGATTAAACATTTTCCAACCTGCAGGATTAGCTTCGGTATGACTTACATGTTGCAAAATGTCCATAAGCAAAGTTAAGGTCAAAGAGTCCTTAATAGGTAAATAGCTGCAAGGCATGATTTTCTATTCAACTAGTTGACCTTGCATAAGTTGCTCTATATATTTTTATTCCTCACTCTATTTTTGTTTTCATTTTTCTTTTCTTTTTAGCATTTTAGAGGGATTTGATTGTTTAAGATAAACAATTTAAAAGAAAACTATAGGAGTTAGTTTTTACATTACCTTGGAAAGGTCATAATGAAATATTAAAAAATTTAATTAGTTGTTCAATCAATTTTAAGAGTTTGTTAGGTAGATTTTAAAAAACGCTTTTAATTTTTTAGTACTTGAAAATTTTTATTTTTAAATATTAAAAATGATAAAAACACTTTTTAATATCATTATCAAATATGCTTTAAATATTGGAGACTGAATTTTGTTTCCATAAAGAATAATATTACTTTGTAAAAAATATATATATTTACTATACATTTCACAACATGATTAAAGACAATTTATGAAAGTGATTTCCAAATATGCTCTAAATATTGGAGACTGAATTTTGTTTCCATAAAGAATAATATTACTTCGTAGAAAAAATATATTTACTATACATCTCACATCATGATTAAAGACAATTTATGAAAGTGATTTCGGATTATTTATATTCCATAAATTGGCAAACGAAACATTGAAATTGCATATTTCACATGACATTGCTTTAACAATAATAAACAAACTGATAACATCAAACCATGAAACCCTGATCTCCCAAGGTATCGCTAGGCTAATGGGAAGAAATTAAAGCGAGAGGTAAAAGTCATCTCGTGTAAATGCCATCGCTACCTAACGGCAAAAAAAATCGCGTGGTTCACAACGTCCTTTGGGTTTAGCATTCGGTTTGTGGAAGCACCCACTGTATTTCTTACCGTATCCACATGGCACAGCTGCTGCCTTACGGTTTGAAGTTCCACTAGTCACAGCTTGTCCAGGTCTAAGCGCCATCAACCTCCTGCTTGTTTCAGACGCCATCATTGTTGATAAAAAGTTGTTTGCTAGCTTTTGTCCTAGTCTTTTGGGAACTTGTTGTGTTCAACAAATTAGTTTATTATTTTCCTAGTATGTAGGTGTTAGTTTTGGCACGATATATAGTGCCTATTTTCTTGCTTTTATTTGTTATATATAAGCCTATATAAAGGCAGTAGACGATCAATATTTAGTCAGTTCTCCTTTTACTTGTTTTAGCATAAACATTATTATTTCTTTTCTTTATCTGTAACAGTGGTATTAGAGCATGGTAGAGAGAGAGTGAGAAAAGTAAAGTTGAGAGTGCCAAACAAAACAAAAAGAAGTGTGTGAGATAGAGTCGTACAGCAGCAGCTTCATTTTTATTTCACCTAGTCTTTTTTTTTTTTTTTTTGCAACAGTAGAAGAGAACAATGGCCTCTGAAACTTTTGTGCAGCCAGCCATTCCACGTTTTGATGGTCATTATGATCATTGGAACATGTTAATGGAGAACTTTCTAAGATCTAAGGAGTATTGGCATGTCGTCTCTAAAGGAATTACAGAATCAACAGATAATGCGACAATGACACAAACACAAAGAACGAAGCTAGACGGGCAGCGGTTGAAAGATCTCAAGGCAAAGAATTATCTTTTCCAAGCAATTAATCGCTCAATCTTGGAAACCATTCTTTGCAAAGACATTTCGAAACATATTTGGGATTCCATGAAGAAGAAGTACCAAGGTTCTGCAAGGGCAAAGCGGCAGCAGCTTCAAGCACTTCGCACGGAGTTCGAAACACTTCGAATGAGATCGGGAGAATCAGTTACAGATTATTTCTCTCGAACAATGGTGATCGTGAACAAGATGTGGATCCATGGGGACAAGACAGAGGACGTGACCATAGTAGAGAAGATTCTTCGATCCATGACACCAACATTTAATTTTGTTGTTTGCTCAATAGAAGAATCTCATGATATTGATGAACTTTCAATTGATGAATTACAAAGTTCTTTGTTGGTTCATGAGCGTAAATTTAACCAGCAAGAGAAAGAGGAGCAAGCTTTGAAGGCCTCAACAGAAAATCACTTGGCGACAAGAGGAGATAGAGGACGAGGTAGAAGTCGAGGTAGAGGTAGAGGAAACTATGATCGTGGAAATCAACACCAACACCAACGTCAAGACAACCGATTTCAAGGAAGAGGACAAGGTGGCAATTACTCAACTACATATAAATCAAGGTCAACAGACAAGTCCAATGTGGAGTGCTACAGATGTCATAGGTATGGTCACTACAAGTCTGAATGCCGAACTAATATGAATAAACAAGGTGAAAAAAGAACTAACTTTGCAGAAAAGGAAGAAGAGGTGTCTCTTTTAATGGCGTGTCATGCGAATCAAGGCACCCATCCGAACTTGTGGTATATAGATACTGGCTGTAGTAATCATATGTGTGGGGACAAGTCAGCGTTCTCGGACTTGGATGAAACATTTCGCAACTCTGTAACTTTGGTGACAACTCCAAAGTCTCTGTTATGGGCAAAGGAAGTGTACGAATTCACTCCAAAGAAAAATCTGATCAGATTATTTCTAATGTCTTTTTTGTTCCAGATTTAAAAACCAACTTGCTTAGTGTTGGTCAACTTCAAGAGAAGGGATACGAGATTTTTATTAAAGATGGAGTTTGTCGCATCCAAGATGAGAAATTAGGCTTAATTGCTCAAGTCAACATGACTACAAATCGGATGTTCCCGCTGTATCTAGACAACACTACTCAGAATTGTTTCTCTGCGAAATTGATGGATGAGGGATGGTTGTGGCATTTTCGCTACGGACATCTGAATTTTAGTGGTCTATAGACGCTACAACAGAAGAGCATGGTGACTGGACTTCCACCAATTCAGACTCCTTCTCAAATTTGTGAAGAATGTGTTGTTGGTAAACAACATCGATATCAATTTCCTAAAGGAAAATCATGGAGAGCAAATAAGGTGTTGGAGCTAGTTCACTCTGATATATGCGGACCCATTAATCCAACATCCAATGGTGGTAAACGTTACTTTATAACGTTCATTGATGATTATAGTCGAAAAACTTGGGTTTATTTTTTGCAGGAGAAATCTAAAGCTTTTTCAACTTTCAAAAGCTTTAAGATGCTGGTCGAAAAAGAAGCAGGCAAATCTATTAAGATTTTCTGCAGTGATCGTGGTGGAGAATACACCTCACAAGAATTTGTAAATTTTTGCGAGAACCACATGGTATTCAAAAGCAACTTACAACAGCATATTTGCCACAGCAAAATGGTGTTTCAGAAATGAAGAACCGTACAATTCTAAACATGGTGCGGACTATTCTGTCAAAGGGTCATATCCTAAGAAGTTTTTGGCCTGAAGCAATCATCTGGAGCATTCACATTTTGAACAGAAGTCCCACTCTAGTTGTTCAAAATGTGACACCTGAAGAAGCATGGAATGGACGCAAACCAAGTGTCAACCACTTCAGAATCTTTGGTTGCATAGCATATGCTCATATTCCAGATCAAAAAAGAAAAAAACTTGATGACAAAGGAGAAAAATGCATTTTTCTTGGTGTTAGTGAGATGTCAAAAGCATACAAATTGTACAATCCTATCACCAAGAAAATTGTCATAAGTCGTGACATAATTTTTGATGAAGGAAGTTTCTTGAAATGGGATGACATCACTACCAAATAGCAAATACAAGCTGATTTTGATGGTGAAAATGAAGAAGAAAGACTACAGCCCCTACAACAACGAATTCCAGCAGTTGAAATTCCACCAAATGAAGCTCCAACTACTGTTGAAACTTCACCAACAACATCATAATTTGATGAACAGGTTGAAGCAGCAGTTGGTTCAAGTTCTCATCGTGTTCGAAAGCGGCTAGCATGGATGTCAGATTATGAGGTAACTGGAATTGATCAATCTGAAGACCCACTCACTCATTTTGCTCTATTTTCATATTATGACCCTACAACTTTCAAAAGTGCTGTCAAAGAATCAAAATGGTGGAAGGCCATGGATGCTGAAATTGCAGCCATCGAAAGAAATGATACTTGGGAGTTATCTGAACTTCCAAAATGACACAAAACAATCGGTGTAAAGTGGGTTTACAAGACAAAGTTGAAAGAGAATGGTGAAGTTGACAAGTACAAGGCGCGCTTGGTGGCTAAAGGATACAAGCAAGAGTTTGGAGTGGACTATAAAGAAGTTTTTGCTCCAGTTGCAAGGCATGATACAATCAGATTGGTGATCGCGTTGGCAGCACAGAATTCATGGCCTATCTTCCAGTTAGATGTCATATCGCATTTTTGCATGGAAACTTGGAGGAATAGGTATTTGTTGATCAACCTCCTGGTTATATTAAGGTTAAAAATGAGCATAAAGTGTATAGATTAAAGAAAGCTCTTTATGGATTAAAACAAGCCCCACGGGCTTGGTATAGTCGCATTGAGGCTTATTTTTTGAAAAAAGGTTTTCAAAAATGTCCATATGAGCATACACTTTTTGTCAAAGTTAGTAATGGAGGGAAAATGCTCATTGTTTGCTTATACGTAGATGATCTTATATTTACTGGCAATGATAGTGTCATGTTTAAGAGGTTTAAAAAGTCTATGATGGTTGAATTTGAAATGTCTGATCTTGGTATGATGCATTATTTTCTTGGCATCGAAGTGGTGCAGTCTGATACTGGAATTTTTATTTCTCAAAAGAAATATGTGCGAGAAATTTTGAATAGGTTTCAGATGAAGGATTGTAATCCTGTTAGTACACCAACTCAATTTGGCTTGAAGCTTAACAAAGATCACGGAGGAAAAAAGGTGGACAGCATAATCTATAAGCAAATTGTGGGTAGTTTGATGTATTTAACTGCAACAAGACCAGACATAATGCACTCAGTGAGTCTAATTAGCAGATATATGGAGAATCCAACAGAGTTGCATTTTTTAGCTGCCAAGAGAATCTGTCGTTACTTGCAAGGAACTAAAGATTTTGGGTTGTTCTACAAGAAGGGTAAAAGATCAGATTTGATTGGGTTTACTGACAGCGATTATGCATGAGATCAAGATAATAGGAGGAGCACTTCGGGTTATGTTTTTATGCTGGGCATAGGGGCTGTTTCATGGTCATCTAAGAAGCAACCGATTGTCACTTTGTCCACCACTGAAGCTGAATTTGTTGCAGCAATAGCTTGTGCTTGTCAAGCTATCTGGCTGAGGAAAATTCTTGAAGAGCTCCATCTCAAGCAAGTGGGAGCTACTACAATTTTTTGTGACAACAGCTCAACCATCAAACTCTCCAAAAATCCCATGCTACATGGAAGAAGCAAGCATATTGACGTGAAGTATTATTTTTTAAGAGAACTTAGCAATGGAGTTATTGATCTTGTCTACTGCAGAAGTGAAAACCAAGTTGCTGATATTTTTACTAAACCCCTTAAATTGGCTGCCTTCTTGAAGCTGAGGAAGTTACTTGGAGTTTCCACTCTAGAAGATTCAATTTGAGGGAGAATTATGCGTATTTTAAACTGTATGATTGAACACATCAGTTTAAGGGAGAGTTTGTTGAGAAAAAGTTGTTTGCTAGCTTTTGTCCTAGTCTTTTGGGAACTTGTTGTGTTCAACAAGTTAGTTTATTATTTTCCTAGTCTGTAGGTGTTAGTTTTGGCACGATATGTAGTGCCTATTTTCTTGCTTTTATTTGTTATATATAAGCCTATATAAAGGCAGTTCCTTTTGGTTGAATAAGATAGACGATCAATATTTAGTCAGTTCTCCTTTTACTTGTTTCAGCAGAAACATTATTATTTTTTTTCTTTATCTGTAACAATCATAAACTCCTCTTCCAAATTTATGTCTCCAATGAGGCAACCATCTTGGTCGCCATTGCAGCTGTTGTTGCCGGTATTGTTCTTCGTAGTTGATGTGGCTCTACATATATTTGAGTGGAGCAGGAGCATCAGAATGAATATGGAGGCTAGTGAAGGACCTCTCCTGACTTTGATTCCCATCTTTCCTGCCAGTTGCATTAGCCTGTTGCAGAGGAAAAAAGGTCGTTTCAAGAGATATTTAAAGCAATTACAGCCCCACTTGCCATCCTACTGTGCAGACGAGCCAATTGTCGGCACAACAAGACATTTATTTTCTCATTATTCCATTGATAAGCCACATTTTTTGTGAAAATAATAATAATAATAATAATAATAATAATAATAATAATTTATGATGTTGTAACCATATTTGACTAATTAGATATAACATGAGATAAGATAAAAGATGACATATTATATTTTATCACATATTTGATTGATGATAAAATATGATAAATTATCGTATCATTTATTATATCCTATGTTCAACCAAATATGAGATAGAATAAACGATGTGTTATATTATCAACCCTCTTTTTATATGTCTTATACATGAAATATGTTAATCTTAAGTTAATGTAAGACATATATTATGTATCATAAATTTATTTTTTAATTAAAAATTTATTTTTTATATTATTTATTTTACAAAATAATTTTTTTATTGTAACATTAAAATTTTGGTTAAAAAGAATTTAAAAAGTATTTATAAAATAATATAAATATATGTATTATTTAATATAAATATATATATATATATATATATATATATATATATATAATATATATATATATTATATATATATATATACATATATATATTTTTATATATTGAATGACATAATATAAAAAAATTATTTATAAAATTTAAATATTTTAATTATGAATATTGTTAAATGCAAAAAAAAATTATTTAAAAAAAATTGAAATATAAATAATTTTTTAAATATAAAAATAATATATATTTTATATTATTTTTTTTTTATTCATTTCACAAACTAAATATAAACATAACATAATATATCTAAATATATTACCTTAAGATATCATGTTCATTAAATATAATATCAAAGATACCATATTCCATTGAAAATTATATTCGAAGAAATGCATTTCTTATTTAATAAAATATGATATTTATGGAATATTTTATCAATTACAACATGTTTCAAAATTATTTTAAAATATAATAGTTTAGAAATAAAGGTAAATTATACAGGCGCACTTCATCAATCAAAGTATGACCTCCCCATTGTCTTATGACAATCATTGACTGTCATATGTTGACAATGTAATCATTTCATATTTTTATGAAAAACCTAAAAATGTTTTTCCTTTAATAAATCTATAAAACACAATCAATTACAATACCCCATCTTTATTAATGGTCTCCACTAAATCAATTCAACCCTCTTAACTTCTAATTCATTATCAGTTGAAGTTATCAACTGATTCAATCTCTGTTTACTTCTCATTTATTTTTAGTTCAATGCCTAAATTGAAAATTAAAATGAAAGCATAGGTGGATTGGTGGAATCAAGTTGTCCTTTTTTTTAAATAAGAAAGATCATGGTTCATAGAGGTAATTCTTCAAACTTGTACATATTATCCTAAGATTTTGGAACAAAGTGAAATTGGATTCAAGGTTTCTTGATTTTATAAATTAGGGTTAAGATATGATTTTTAATGTTTTCCCTAATTTCTATCCTTATTGTTAAAGAAGTTTTGTGTTCATCATGTAAGTCATCATGTAAGTCACCGTGTCAACTATAAAGGAAGCGTGAATTCTCCAAAAACGACTTTTAGGTATACACTTTGCAATCACTCTTGTTCTCTCATTCTTTAACGCTTTATTTCAAAACCCTCTTTGGTCACAAAATCTCTTAATAGGCTCTAAATTTATACACATTTTCAAATAAATGACCTTCCTTTAGTTTTATCTTTTTCTTTTCATCTACTTTAAATGTCTCCAAACCATGCTTATGTCATAACCAACCAATTTCACTTCCTTGAGTAGAACTGGCTTGAACCTCATCACCATCATTAGATTCATACTCTAATAGGTCATAATTAAAATAATATATTTATAGTGTCCATTGTTTGTATTAGTTTACTTATCACTCAATGAACTCTCAGCTACGTGGCTTTAGTGACCACCACTTAGTGACATCAGGATCATCAATGATGTCAGGTTCTCCATCTTCATCAAGAATTTTCCATTCATCATCGATATCATCTTCATAGTCATTCTCACACAATTATCACCCAATGCATCTACATCCTCACCTCAACCTCAAGCCCTATATCTTCTACAACTTCATGCTTCACTTCGCCCTACCACTTTGAAACACTACATCACCATCATCTTCTTGGTCGGTTCTCTACCTTAGGTAGTTAGGCCTCTATCAGAACAACTCATTCTTAGTAGGCTTAATGCTTAACCCTATCTTCAAATCTACATGAGCAAGCCTAACTTTTGTTACATGTGACCTTCCAACAACTTGCAAAGATTATGTTAAGACCTTAACTTTAACTAGTGTAGCTATTCCAACACTACATAAAGTGAATTTCCTCTAGAGTGCATGAAGTTTAAACATCTATAAGAATTATTTATCAATGTTCACATCATGAAGACACTAGTTTAAACTTGATGAGTAATTATATCCAATGCAACACAACTTTATGTTAGATCATTTAAAATAGCAATAAACAAATTTCAAATAGATTAGTATGTAATATTGGTTTGGATCTATATTGTTTATTCAATATCTCTTTCCTTATAGATCCTAATTTTTCAATTTTACAAAAAACTATAGAATAAATTTGAAACTCATACTATGCTTTTGCTAAAGGGAAAAAAAAATCTATTTTATTCATATGTCCTTAAATCATTCTTAATTTAGCTACACCCTGTAATTTCCACACAACTCTTGTTTTGAGATTCAACAACTAATTAAATTAACCTCCAACTCAATGGCTTTGCACGATAATTTCACAAATGGAGTTGAAAATCTTCAAATCCACAATGCTTGAAATGTGGCAATTGCAAATTTAAGGTTTCAACCTAGATGATTTAGGGCTTTTTTTCTTCATTTTTTGTTTTTTTTTCCTCTCAAATTGTTGCATTTTTTTCCAATGTCAGTTTATCCTTATGCAAAATATTGCATTTTATATTTGAGGGTAATATTTAGATTTCAATTGTGTCATTAATTTTGTTAATCAACAAACTCTAACAAGGAATGTCAATGTAATTTTGAAAAAATCGAGAGTTTAAAATATAATTATCAGTTACCTTGGAGGGTGCTCATATAATTTGAAATAATTTTTTAACTATCATAAATTCAAAAGAATTTTTAAGTTATTTTTTACAAATATTTTACAAAATAGATTCAAGAAGCCATGGATACAACACCATGCATAATAGTAGTCATAACCTTGCCTAACTTGATCTTTCAAATAGAATATATTGTTTTAGTTCATGTTAAGTTAAAAGTATGGGTTTAATTGCATTAGTGTCAAAAACTAACAAATAACACTTCACTAGACATGAAATTATTTTCAATCGATATTAAATCTTTCTAAAAATGTGTTCTTGATGCACATAAACTACTTAGAAAGGTGAATAAGAAGTCTAATTTTATGGTTTAAATCCAATTTCTTGATTCCTTATTTTTCTAATTTATTAATTTAATTTAGATCGAATCAAGGAATATGAAATCTTGATCAATCTTAAATTTAATTTTATAAATTATTAGCAGGGCAAATTTATTCAATATTTATTATCAAGAATATAGTATATACAACCATAATAATCAAGACCTAATATATACCAAAGGAAATCTCTATCCAAATGCGACTCTTTTCAAAGGGATTTACTTTGGTCAACACCGAACTTTCATATCCTCGGTGTAATCCTTTGTGCTTTTTTTATAATTGTTAAAAAAAATGAAATAAAGACATGTTGTAATGTATTGTATTTTTAGTATACTAAAGTTGTAAGTTCAATATTAATGTTGTAATTACCATTCACGTCTTTTTCTTTTCTAATTATTATTATTATTATTATTATTATCATCATCATCATCATCATCATCATCAATAACCTATCAAATAAGAATAACATTAATAATAATACATATAAATAACATATTAATTAATTAAAAATTATTATTTCATTAATTATTATTTTAAAAATATTATAAATAACTTATCCAAAATAATAATATATTATAATAATTTTACAAATTAATGTTTCATTCTAGTAATTAAAAATATAAAATTATTATATTATTTATTATATAGATTTCATAAATTTTGAAATGTTGATGTGTTCTAAGTTATTTTATTAGTCTTCATAATTTCAACTTTCTTAAAACTATTTCCACTGTTCTTAATAAAATTTTGAAAACATTCATTTTTTTTTCCATTTTTTGAACTCGTTTAAATTAAAATAAAAATAAAAAACAACTTAAACAAACGTAGTCTTTCTTAAATTTCTTAGATTCATTTTTAACATTATATTAAATTATCAACTTTTCTATAAAGTAACCAAATACAAAACAATAAGCTTACCTATTTTTCTTTATTTTCTTGAATATTAAAAACTTAAATCTTGCCATTTAAGCCAATGAATCCCTTAGAAGTAGTAGTTTTGGATAACACTTTTGGAACAAAATTGTTAATCTTATAAGACTATGTTAGCATACCAACGCCTTGATATTATATTCGATGGATAATGATATCTTATAATAGTATATTCAATAAGATATATTATACCATGTTAACATTTGGTTTGTCAAAAAAATAAAAATTTGATGGAAGACATGTTTATTCCTAATACTAAATTATTTTTTAAATAAAAAAAAATTAATTTCTCGATATTTTGATTATTAAAAAATATTATGAAATCGTTCTCATGTCTCACATTATTTGAAGATCTCTCTAGAATTTAGTTTTCAATGAACAATTTTTATTCCCTTGCTAACAATATAAGATTGAAAAAGTACATGTTCATGCTATGAAATTATCGATTCCAAGAGTTCAAACATATAACAATGATTATAATAATAATAAAGCACAGAAAATGTAGGCTTCTTAACAAGGTCGGGTAATGAATTAAAGGCAGGCAAGCAGAAAGGAATGCGATGGTGGCTCACAAGAAGAATTTAAAGCCATTATGGACCCTGGTGCCTGTCCTGGTTAGAACAAAAGATTCAATATATGTGGCTGATATGTCAACCTAATTAAATTCCAAATTTATTACTATCACCCATCCGTCTTATCGTTTTCACCTGTCACAACATGCTTTTCTTTCCCAGTAACGCTAACATTTAGTGCTGGAGTTGGACTTGCTACATGTTGAACACCCTGCCATGTGCAGCCTCCTAGATACTTCACTATCAAACACCCTACCATGTGCAGCCTCCTAGATACTTCACTATCATTATTGCCATCGTAAATTCCAAATTTATTACCATCACCCATCTGCCTTCTCGTTTTCACCTATCACAACACGCTTTTCTTTCCCAGTAACGCTAAAATATAGTGCAGGAGTTGGACTTGCTACATGTTGAACACCCTACCATGTGCAGCCTCCTAGATACTTCACTATCATTATTGCCATCGTAAATTCCAAATTTATTACTATCACCCATCTGCCTTCTCATTTTCGCTTGTCACAACACGCTTTTCTTTCCCAGTAGCACTAAAATATAGTGCTGGAGTTGGGACTTGCTACATGTTGAATACCTACCATGCGTAGTCTCCGACAGACTTCACTATCATTATTGGCATCATCAGTAAAAGAAGTCTTTAATGGGATCTCGTCGTTGTATACTTTTTCTTTAGTTTGTTCCGTGGTGGTTGTCTTCATTTAATTATAGCGAGGTTCCATCCACCCCACCCCTACATGGCTTTGATTGATCTTACCTCATCTTAGAGGGTGTTTATTTTTTTGGTTTTTTGCAAAAAATAATTTGTTTTCAGAATTTAAGTTATTTGTTTTTCTATTTTTCATGACTTATTATAAACTTGTTGCTGAATAAAAAAAACAACATATTGATTTTTTAATGTTTAATAGAAATAAAATACTACAAAAACAAACAACTTAATATTTAACTATTAAACATTAAAGTTCTATTTAGAATTAAGTAAAAAAACAAACACCACCTTAATATAAATGTGCCTACTATACGAAAAGAAAATTGTATATTTTTTAAAATAATTTCTTTTGGGATTTGTCATTAAACTTATTTTGAGTAATTTAATAACATCTTATATTAGCATTAGAAAAATCTATAGTTTACTTTAAAAATTATTTTTCTATTTTTACTCGTATTTCAATTTATTCATAATTAAATTCTTTTTAAAGAATGTTAATTTTAAATTTCACCCAAATATTAACTAGGTTCTTTTGTTATAATTTATTATATAAAAACCATTGCCCACAAAATGAATGGATCCATACTTTTTCCCATGCTCACTCTCACTGCATCTCTTCCTATGCCAGAATGTTTCAACATTTGGATATGGATATTTATCTCCAAGCATATCTATGGATCGCTTGATTGCACATGGGCCATGGATGTTCGCCATGACGGATGTTTTGGAGGTGTATCCTACTCTACGCCTCTTGGGGAAATGACCACATATGCACTTGAGAATAATATAGCTTCACTTGTCTTACAAGAGAGAGTAAATGTTTTGCGCAGAATAGTTGTAGCTAGATAATTTCTTATATTTGTTCAAAAGCATCACCTTTGACATAGCATCCTGGTGTTAATGTGTCTACTCGAGTTAGAAGTAAGGCTCGAGATGCCTAAAATGAATCTAGATTTCAACAAACAATTGTAAAATTGCTTTTTGAGCTTCAATCCATGCAAATCTTGATTTGAAGATGAATTTTGATTTGATCCAAGTGTGTTTAAGCCTAAAGAAATTAAAAAAGGCTAAGAAGAGTGGAAAATCGAAGAGTTACATACAATTTAATAAAGAAGTATTTCAATACCATAATTGATACTAAGGCAATTTTGACACCAACTAGAGTTGTCATTCCATTTAGATACTAAGGCAAATCTTAGGTTGAAATTTTGACACCACAATGTTGAGATACAAAATTTTCCATTTGATTTCTTGTTTATTTATGGACATTCTGGGTATTTTTCTTATATTTCTAGAGTTGAGGAGCATATGTATAAATAATGTTGGCTTTAGAGTTTTGAGATAGAGAGGGATTTTATTTTTATTGAAAGACATTATACATACTTTTCCTTTCAATATATATTCATGGATTTTTTTATTTATTTATTATTATTATTCATTCGTGTGTTGGAATGGGTATGAGTGGCTCAAAGCCTTGATGTCTAAAAGAGTGGATCTTCTAAGAGAGAATCTCAAAGCAATGCATCCATGGTATGTACGAGTTCATCCATGGTATAAGATTCATTTTTTCATAATTTTCAAAGAAGAATAACTCTCATTAAGTCTACCAAGATAATGTATGTTTGATATGTTTTGGATTCAATGAATGCTTTCTAACAAAGGGTTGATTCATTGAGATTTGATTTGGTCATTCACATGAAAAATCTATGAGCATGTATTTAAGATGAGTAGAAGACTTATATCTTTAAGAAACAAATACAAAATTAAGAGTGTGACCATGATATGGAAATATGGATCATATTCCCCTTGATATTCTTACTTAGGAGTGAACCCAAATTTGAATAATTTATCATTATTGATTAAACTTCTATTTTGTTTAGCTATTTGTTTTTTTTATACTTAGGATAACTTATATAGGGTAAGATTAGCAATCCTAAGTCTTTATGATATTAACACCAACTTACCAATCCTCAAGTGGAATCAACCAAACTGCTATAACAATAATAGTTTGTTTCTTTTTGTTGTTTTTGGTTTAAGGAACAAAAATTCATGACCTTGATTCGAAAAAGATCAAGTTTTTGTTCCCCCAATGTAAAGTGCAAACCAAGCACTTCAAGATTGGTTTGACGGTTTTATTTAGTTTGATGGCTAGAGTTGAACACTTGTTGAGAAGAGATCAACTAATATAGGGTATGTTTTGGCTAGAATACAAGACAAGGGACCTTTGTGTCTCATGAAAGTGTCATATCTAAAGGCTTCCAAAATTATAGAGTAATTAATTCACGAGTTACTGCTGGCTAGCAAGAGAAAAATGTACATTCTCCTAAAGTTCTCTCCTTAATCTATTAACACTTGTCCATACTCCTCTTATCTTTACTCTTCTCTTCAACTCTTAGGACTTCATTGTTCCACACAGTTAACCTCTTACAATTAAGAACTCTAAATAAATATTTAAAGCACTATGCTAGAGAAGCAATACGTTAAGATGGAGATTCAAAAAGGTAGTTTTAGGATTCTACATGACGCTTCTAGTGAATCTTGCTACCACCACTACCTTTAGTGCTGCTCCAAAATGAGCATTTGGTAATTAATATGAGATTCTTTCCACTTTGGTTCCAACTCTAATCTCTATGAATTAGATTCTTACACACCTTCAAGCTCTATAGCCAAATTGATAAACCCTTGTACGAGATTTACCTAATACAACTTTGTCTCTTGTTAGAAATAGAGTATCTGAATGTAATAGAAAACTTATTTATTCAATGCATCCTATAGATCTTGGCATTAAAAAAAAAAAAAAAAAAAACATACCTTGATTTGAAGGAAGAGGATTTTGCTTGGTTAAGATGCTTAATTAATTACCAAGGATCTTCCTCCACAAGTGCTATTCTTTTGCATACAAGCTAATCATGTAGGTAACTTCCTTCAGTAAATATCAAGAAAGAAAGAGAGAATGGCGGCTTCAAGGGTATTATACCTTGATTTAAAGGAAGATGACTTGACTTAATTAGGATGCTTCAATCAGCAAGGATCTTCCTCCTCAATGCTATTTTTTTGCATGCAAGTTTGTGTGGATAATTTCCTTAAGTAAAGATAGTGAAAGAAAGAGAGAGTGGCGGCTCCTAGGTTTTTTTTTTTTTTTTTCAACATATATTCCTTATGATAAGGTGTAAAGACCAAACTATCCTTAGTGACCTAACCTTAGCTAACCTCATGGTGCACCAAGACCACATGGTGTGCCATAATTTCTCAATAGTTCAATTAATTAATTGTATACTTCATTAAATAGCATGGACTAGGACCCACATAATAATTAGGTCTAATAGAATAATTGTTTAAAATTTTATACTTAATCTTCACTTTAATAATGAATATTAATGACACTACATCTTCTATGAAAATTATAATAAAGTAATAACTAATAAATACTTTGTTGGCGTACTACTATACCATGCATAATGCTCCCCATGAATTAATATCATAATTCCAATTGGAATTTTCTATCCACCATTGGAATTACATATCTTTGTTCCTTGAGTTACAAATCCACTTTATTTATATGATCAATTGATATATCTATATTCTTTAGGATATGGAAACAGATTGTCAAATAAAGTAACACCCAAAGTGGGGAGAATGGTGATTTTTTAAAAGATTTAATACAAAGTTAAAATTTAAACCTTTATAACTCGATTAAACCCTTTATGAGATTAGGAATGAACAATGAGAATTCAATCACACACAAGAGACAAGGATTTACATGGAAAACCTCAACACTAATTGTGGAGATAAAAAACCACAAGGTCTAATACTCAAATAAAAAATCTAGTATATGAGATCATAATACACAGATTTGCCCGGTTGCTTACCCTACGACTTACTCTCTAGTACCTATATCATGATCCACGTCTACAACAAAGCACCTCGAATGCTCCAATGGATTCGCCTTAGTTCTAAGGAGATGTAGGTCCTCTCAACAACCTAGAATTCAATTGAATGAATTATTGAGAGTTTTTGGGAATGATAGGGCAAGTTAGGTTTTTTCTCAATGGAAGCATCAAACCCTAAAACAAGTTTATGAAGGGTATATAGGTTCAAATACCTAGAGGATAGGAAATGGATTTTTCAAGAAAAAATTAATCTTTAATTTCCAAAATAGTAAATTGATGTAATATGACAAATTTTGGAACGAGCACTGAAGTGGACTTAATCACTACTTGATTCATGCGCTTAAGCGCTTATTTAAGCACTTGAGCAGTGGCTTTAACACTTAAGCGGTGGCTTTAGCGCTTAAGCACTTTGTCCAACGCTTGAGTGCACCTGTTTCTCCAAAAATAAGTTTAAAAAAATTAATTTATCTTAAAATACCTTTATTAATTATGTTCATGATATAATGAAGAAGATCAAAACAATATTGTCATGAACAATGCATCTATTTTTTTTAGATGACAATTAACATTATACAAAATGATGAAGATTTCAAATAATGAATTATGCAAGAATGTCAACATAGATATAATTGACTAAATGGAAAGATGCAATATTGATAAAGCTAGACTCATTGACAAAACAAAGAGTATTTGGACTTGTAGTCCAAACGCCCAAAGGTATTGAGCATGTTGAACATAAATGGACCTGAAGTCTAACAATATAAATGAACCTAAAGTCTAACGCATGAAAATGTAAAAATTATTGGATACCAATTGATTATTATACAAAAGTGTAATTAAGATAAAGAAAAAGTTATAGAATAAGGTTTCCTAAAAAAACCTTGTATCAATTCTCATAATAATTCAGTCATATGATTGATGGTCCTTGAAGGACTTTATATATACTTTATAATTTGTAAGGATCCATAGATGTGTTAAAATCCCCTAAGGATTCAAAATGCATGAAGCAACCAAGTTTTTGAATGATTTAAAATACCTAAAGTAAATAATTCCCTAAAAGATTAAAAAGTATGAAGTAATGATTCTAGCCGTGATGATACACTTGATCAAATTATATCCTTGTATGGATTAAAAATGAGGTTTTAATTATTGCAATCTTGTTGGAACTTTTGAAGAGTCTATAAAACAATTACTTATAGCTAATTTTTAAAAGAAAAACTTAAAATAAAAAGATCTTGGAAAACCACAATTTCCCCCAACTTGCAAATCAAATATTTCCCAAGTGGTGTATTCCAATTAACAAGTGCAAAGAAAGTCCAAAAGTGTTTTCATATGGACAAATAATACTTAATTAGTTCCTCTATGATTGTTCACTTGAAGTAAATAAAGACATGTTGCATCCCAAACAAGAAAATGAAAAAGTGTTTATCCAAAAGTACCATATCTTAGTGCAATGGACACATTGATGCATCTTGCAAGTTGTACACAACCACATATAACATTTTCTATCAATTTACTAATAAGATATAGTTTTACACCAACTTGAAGACATTGGAATGTAATTAAACATGTATTATGGTATCTTTGTCAAACAACTAACACAGGTCTATATTATTTAAAAGAATCAAAATCTCAATTTCTTGGAATATGCAGATGTTAACTAGCGCTCAAACCCTTACAAAGCTCAATCTTAAATGAGGTATGTATCTACCTATGATTGAATAATAATATCATAGAAATCGGGTAAACAAATAGTAGCAACCACATCTTCAAATCATTTAAAGATACAATTAATAAAGCAAGTGGTGAATGTGAATCACTAAGGTCAATGATATAACATCTTTAGGAACTATGTGAACTACCCTCCATCAAAGATAATCCGATTAAGTCACATGAAGATAATGTTGGTTATATTGCACAAAATAAATGATGATTTATAAAAGATAATAGAACTAAGCAATTTTTCCTAAGTTCTTCTATACTCACGAGCTCCAAGAGAACAACAAAGTTGATGTTTAGGAAATCTGTTGATGTTTAGCAAATCTGTTCATGTAATAATCTAACCGGTTCATTTAAAAAAGCATTATCATTGATTACATTAAAAAGTTAATATACAACTTCAAAATATAAAGATTTGGAGATCTATTAGTTGAAGTATTGAAGAAAGCACAATTATGTCTACATAAGGGGAAAAATAGTGATATGCATACTTTTTTTCCTTTTTCTAGGCTTAGTCCCACTAAATTTTACTAGTAAGGTTTTTAATAAGGTAGTCCTAGTTGTCAAATCATTCAAAGAATGCTATATCCTTTTTTTCTTTTACTATAGTTTTTTCTACTAATAAAATGACATTCAATTCTCTATCAGCATTCTATTTATTCTTCTTCCAGTTTCCTCCTTTTTCAATTCATTTATTCTATTTGCTAGTCATATTCAATTATTTCTTGTATATATAATAATTTTTCTATTTATTGTAAATTGAATTTTTTATTCAAATTATACAAATTGTGTTAGTTTAATTTGTTTTAAAGATAAGAGTTATCCAAACTTTTGGAAGTTGAATTAGATTTTATTTCATGTAAGAAATTTAATTTGAATATTGTAACAAAATTAAAGGATAAAAAGAGCAAAAAAGAAAACCAAAAAAATTAATATTATATAATAAAACTTCAGGATGCACTTTTATTGTGACTGTTTTTTTATCCTTATTTGTTCAATTGTTTACAGTACTACCATTCAATAAAAATAAAACAAGAACTAGTCTAAAAGATTCCTCCATATACAAAACCTTAAGGCAAATATTTTTACTTAAGCGTGAATAAAAAATAAAAAATAAAAAATTGGATGAGCAACAAACTTTTAAGATTTTTTTCGATTTACCTTTTCATTTGCATTCTCAATCTCTTCTCCACCCTTTCTCTAGATCTTTGAAGATGGTTGGACCTAAGCAAAGGAAAAATGTTGAAGCTGAGAATAGTTCTCTCAAACAAAGCCACATATGATAGTGCTTTTGCCAAATGGTATGCATTTTTCTCCTTGTTACGTTTATCGGAAAGTTGAGTGTGGTTATAAAGATTTGAAGTTCTTTTTGTTTCTTGTTGACCTTTTTCATTTTTATCCCTTTTATGAGGGTTCGTTGGTAGGAGGTTTTTGGTGTTCCTTTGTTTGGTTGCTAGGAAATATGAGGGTAATGGAAAGTTGGAGTTTCTTCTTTTTTCGACAACTAAATAGAGGGGTTTTTGTTGATTGTTTATTTTAGCTTAAAATGTGGGAATTTTTTTTAAGTGAGGGAGTGAAAATCACAATAAAATGATTTTCCTATAATCGCAATAAATATAGGAAACAAATAATAAGTTTATTAAATTATTATAAGACAATATTTCAATTTAGAGCAAAAAGTTAAATATTAATAAAATTAAAGATATGAAATGAAAAATAATTTATTAATTTATTATAAGACTTAATTTCAATCATTTCTAATTAATACAAATTTCTCTAATATATATTATGTTTTATATTTTATTTCCTTTTAAAATGATTTTTATCTCATCATTATTTATTTGTTTTGTTTCTAGTATTTACAATTAAAAAATTTGATACATTGTCATGATCTTTCTTTTTATAATTAACTCAATAGTATACACTAGATTTTATTTTCTATAAAAGAATTGGAAGAATATAATAAAATTTATATCATTAAATTAAAATTTTAAGTTTCATTATTTTTCAAAGCAATGAATGAAATTGATGCCTATAAAATACTTGATATATATATATACAACTAATTAATGTAATTTACATGATATCTTATCTTCTCTACAAGGAAATAGATATAATCTTAATTATTAATATAATTGTTTAATAAATATAGTCATTTTGAAATAATGCCACAAAATATCTTCAAGCACAATAATAAAGTAGATGAAAATGAATTTTTTTTATTTATAATTGTTATCAAATAAATAAAATCAAATTTGGATATATAAAAAATCATATACGTACATCCTACACTTAAGCCAAGCCTGGCTAGTATTATGATTATTGTTTTTTAGAATCAGACCACACATTGAACTGGAAAAGTTACCGATTCACAATTTATCAATTAGATTAGTGGTTGAACTATGGTCAAATAAATGATATCATAAATATATAATTTATATATTATTAAAATTAAAATTAATTATAAAAATAAAAATGATAAATTCTACAAAAAAAAAAAAAAAAAAATTGATAGCATCTCCTTTATTTTTTAAGTTTTTTCACAATTTTTTTTACTTATAGAAATCAACATATATCATATTTCTAACACAATATAAGATGTTATGCTTTCATAATGTAAATCAACACAATACTTATCAAAACATTACTATCCTATATCCACATACGAACAATAAACTAATAATGATCAAATTATCAAAGAATTGTTAACACACTATCCATAATACAAATATCAACCACAACACTTAAATAGTTACTCAAAATATAACATATCAATATTTGAGTATTCATGAAGAGTTTTTCATATTAATAAATACATACACATAAATATAAATATCATGTCTTCATTCATTTTGAAAATTGGGATATAAAGATTCAAAATGAGCATATGAAACACCAAAGTTTTCCAATTCAACTCCATCTAGAGCCATACTACTATTATCCTCGTCATCTACAAAAATATTAAATAAATATCAACAAGGAATCATTTTTTGAAGAAAAAAAAATAGTTATTATTGAAATTTTATAAGTTTGCATATTCTACTAACCAATGTGAGCAATGGAACTTGAACATTGTACTTCATTTAATGGAATTAACCCTTCATCATATAGAAAATTTTCCATTTTTTCAAGATCTAACTTTTCTGACTTATCCTCATCAACTATCCAAAATTTGGTCTTATCAATGCATGCATAATCAATAGGATCATAACTCTTTTTCTTATTGTAAGATCTAGAAAAAAAAAACATAAAATTATTCATAATTGTCAAGGAAAAAAATTATGTTCAAAACAACTAATTAAGAAAATATTTATATCAATTTTTTAGCCACAATTTGTAATGAATGTATCCAAGATCATTAAGCCTTTGATGTTCCAATCTATTCATTTTCTTGGTATGTATACGTTCAAACATAGTCCAATTCCTCTCACATTCAGAAGATGATGAAGTTTGGTTCAATATTTGAATTGTCAACTTTTGCAAATTTGGTGCACTATATCCATGTAGCCTCCACCATTCATCTAGTTATTATTTTCACATTAAAAATAGGGAAAAAAAAAAACATTAGCAGGTTTAAAAATATAATAATTTATTTTTTTAACTAGTAAATATTAAATGATAACTAATGAAAAATATCAAACACATTAATAAATTATCTTTTACCAGGTTGAAGTACTTCACATAAAGAATAAGCAAGCTCTCTTCCAAAACTTTCCAATTGATTACGGAATAACTTCAATTCATTCATCGTTTTATGTTTGTCTCTCATAACTTTCTAATCAATAACATTCATGACACCTCCAATAACTTTTAGCTTATTACAAAAGTTTTTCTAATCATATTAGAAACATGGATTCAACCAATAAGCTACTACATGAATGCTTTTGTGTAGTTGTTCATCCCAGTGTTACTTTATGATATATGTATAAGACTTGTATAATCTTTTGTTGTAATTAAATAGTTTCTTAATGCACAAATGAACCTTATATATACCTTCATACACATATCCCATCAAAAGCTTCTCATCACAATCAACAATATGCAATAAGCGCACAAGTAAAGTCAAGAGATTCACAACCATTAAACAATCATTCCAAAATTTTTTATCCAAGATAGAAACTGCAACTCTACTTTTATTATCTTTTGAATATCTAGAGTCCATAAAAAACTTGCTAGTCATCAACTATTACAAATTATGTTTATGATCGTAAAGACTCTTTAGTGGAATGAATGTGGTAGCAAAGTAAGTTACACCAAGTCTAAGAATCTCTATCCATCCTTCTCTTTTTCTCAACCAACTTAATAAAGCAACATGATTATACAAAAAAATTGTTACCTTTGATGCACATCTTGCAAGTTCAGCAACATGGTCCAACTTACCAATATCCTTAAAAATTACATTAAGACAATGAGTTGCACAAGGCCATCAATTGATGTGTTTATACTTCTCAAATATTAATCTTCCTATAGCCCCATAATTTGTTGCATTATCAATGACTATATAAACTACATTGCTTGGATCAACCCATTCAATTACCTTGTCAAGTAGTCGAAATAAATTAGTTGCTTCCTTCATAATATCTGAAGCATCAATGGGTTTCACAAATAATATTTCGTGAGGACAATAAATAAGAAAGTTGATGAGTGTTCTTTGTTTGTTATTTGTCCGACCATCACCCATTATTGTATACCCAACTTTTGCCTAAATTTCACGATAAGAGTTCACAAGTAATTGAATTTCCTTCTTAGAATTCTTTAAAAGATTAACTTACAGTTGATGGTATGTTAGACCCTTATATCCAGGACCGATTACAAATATATCATTCAACATTGGATTGAAAAAAAAGGAATTCACAACATTAGTAGGAATGCATGCATCATAAAATAATCTCCCAACGACCATATTTGCACTCTAAATTGCATATTTCCAAGCTAATACACTCTTAATGGAAAGCTGAGCTCCTTGAGTAGTTCTTAGTGCAAAATACTTATCTATTATTGATTTTTCTTTTTTCTTTTTTTCACTACTTGCTATTATAGGATTTCGCATTTCTTAAACCTCTTCTTTATATTCTAACATATCCCCTTTAAATTGTGGCATATTAGGACCATACAAATGTTCGTATTCATAAGCTTTGTGAGCTATTCTCTTAGATTTCACAAACTCCTACAAAGAATTTTCCATTTGAAATCTAACATCAGGAGGAATCGATTTACATGGTCTAATGCCCTTTTTCACTTCAACGAGGTGTTTTTTCATTCTATGAATTCCCCCACCTTTTGCAACTTTTTTGTAATACAAACAACTAAAAGCTTTTTTTCATTTGCATAACTTTTTTCAAAAATAGGCTCTCATGTAAGGTCAATCTTGCCTCTAATTGATTATGAATTTTCAATTGAATATTCGACCAAAGAATGGTTTCATGTTTAATTTCATTTTTCTATCAAATTGTAAACAATATAACAATTATAACCATCAATCAAAAATATGTTATCACTTATCAACGACCACATTGATTTAAAGAATCAACAATTTCAAAAATAAAAAAATTAAAGAATAAAAAATTTATTAAAAAAACAAAGTTATAGAAATTTCTTTGAAAATCATAAATTTACTTTCAAATAAATTTTTTTATTTAAAATCATAATTTTATGTGAAAATCATAAATTATTTGAAAGTCAAAAAATTACTTTCAAATCATAAATTTAGATTAAAATCAAATTTTTAATTTAAAATTAGAAATGTTAAAACTTATTTTATATTTTTTTAAAATATATATATTTAAAGTATGAGGGACAACGTTTTGAAAAATTTATTTAAAATCACAATGTTTGATTGTTTGTCATTAATTTAAAATAAAATCACGAATTTTAAAAATCAAATAGTTAAAAAAGTTACAAATATAAAATTAAAATAAATAATAGTGAAAATAAAGTAAATAAAAATATAAAATATAAAGCAAATGAAGAATATGCAACTTTATTACAATTGTTAGGATAACTGTTGGCGTCGACAACATCCTCGTCGACCAACAGTGTCGACACCAATGGTGGTTGGAACTAGAGTTGGAGTAAAGAAAGGGAAGAAGACACCAACAACAACACATTAGAGTTTTAGTAGTGGGGGTGGTTGAGTTGAGAGAATATATACTAAGGCAAAACAACATCATTTCGATGCCAAATGCATCAAAATGACGTCATTTTGAAGAGATGGAAAAAAAACTTTTGAATCGTTTGGTTTATCAAAAACCGAATGGTTCCTTAGTCCAACTGTCGGTTTCGGCAATTTTCAATCAGTTCAAAGGTTGGCCATCTCAAAGAGAATCAATCGAAATGGTGACCAGCTAGTGATCGGACCAGTCGAACCGATCAGTCTTGGTTCGATTTTTAAAACATTGATTAGGATAAAAGTAGAAAAAAAAAAATTCTAATAAGACAAACATGTTTTATAAAAAGCAATAAATTAAAAAAAATAAATTGGTCTAAGAATATTAAATTTTAAGATAATTTTAAAACTTAAAAGTTTAAAAACAAACCCGTAAACTTTTGAAGTCTAAAGTACCAAAAAAAAAAAATCATACCAAATTTTAACATGAGGAGGAAAAAAAAAGTTGTAAAATGAACTTCCAAATTGATGGATCCTTAATAATTAAGGTCCCAATGAAGCAGACCTTCTCTCTAAAAAAACGTAGAGTGGGAAAATGGACATTAGGGCTTTCTAGTAGCAAAATGTGGAGGAAAAATGGTAACTTGACTATAAATATGATTCTAATAAGGATGGTAGCATTGTCCATGACGATTTAAAGGGCAATATTCATGATTAATCAAGACATGTTTTGGTCATCTTGTTATATTCAAAGAAAATGAAATCCTTAAGTCCTCTGTTTTGCTTCACCATGGCTAGGGTTGGATCCATTGAAAAGAGGGTCTCTAATGAAACCTTTTTTTTCATTAGAAACCTTTTTTTTTTTTGTTCCAATCTGCATTTAGATTAATTGTAGATTGTTGGCTCTTTGATTTCTTGTTTGGGGCTCTCGATGCCGATGTGGGATTGAGAACCATAGATTCTAAATTCTGTGGGAGTAATGTCTCAATTTCTTTTCTTTTTTATGAATATTTCTCTTTGAATGTTGACTTTACTCTTTTAGAGATAGAGTGAAAGTGGAAGAAACTCGAAGCAACATTCAACTTTCAACCACTTCGTTAGGTGGAAGTCTGGATATTTACAAGATTCAAATATGAGCTTGGAATGGATAAGGCATGTTTTAAGTAAGTTATTTTCTTTAAATCTAATTTTGAAAATTTATTTATACATGCTCTACATTATGAATTCATTTATTAGATACCAAGGTTTGAGATTGGAAGATTCAAAGGATATGGGAGTTGAGCTAAGTTTTTTGCCTTGGATTGTTTGTTTATGGGCTTTCATTTAGGCCAATTTTTTGCTTACATTTGTGAATTGGACTGGTGCCATTTGGTCTGGCTTTTTTAAGCTAGCTAGAAATATTATTTCCATAGTAGGTCTTAGACTTGATCCACTTTTGTTTAAGTTGGGTGACAATCACTTGGTAGGGTGGTTGTCTTTGGGTAGGCACAGAGTACATGTGGCCTATTATGTGTTTTCCCCCATTCAATTTAATGCACTTCTGACCTTTGTTTTTTACCGTACATGCTCATTCCTTGCTTATCAAGAGAAGCTATGGATTAAGACAACTCACAACTATCTAATCCTCCACAATTGACTACCTTTCTTTTTTGTGCTTATAAAAATACAAGTTCTTTATTTTGTTTTTTTATTAATTCCAAGCTTTAGGACTGCTACATGTTTGTCTTTACTTTTTCCAGTTGTTACTCCTCTCTTAAAATGGATTTCAAAGTTACCCTTACCCATGGGTCACGAGCCCTTTCTGAGTCTTGTGTCCTCATTCCCAATCCTACCTTAAATTCTAATCTAGAGGACTTACCTTCTATAGATGAAAAAGACTTGACCTACTATGGGTGCTTCTCCAAGCTTTACCTCATATGTAAAGGTCATGAGAGAAAACTTCAAGTGAGTCTTTTTCCATGGATTTAGGCCATAAATTCTTCTTCATTAAATTTTCTACTTTTGAGGACTACTCTAAGGTGTAAGAAGAAAGACATTTTTTTCATCCAAAAACAAGTTATTGTTCTTCAAAGATGGAGAGAATTATTTGATCCTTTTAGTGAGGCCCTTAAGGCAACCATTCTTTGGGCCCAGGTATTTGGTTTTCCTATTAAATTATGGGGAGCCAATACAATTTAAAAAATCATGTCTCAAACCAAAGTGGTTTTAAGAGTCAATCAAAGAAATGAAGAAATCGCTAAAGGCTTGTTTCTAAGGATGTGTCTAGAGGTAGATTTAAGTCAGCCACTTAAATTTGACTTTAGGTACTACAAAAGGTGTGAGATTAAGTGAGCTATAATAGATTATGAGGAAGAGAAGGGGTCCTAGAAAGCTACTTTCATTGTGGTCTTGTTGATCACATGTTTGATGAGTGTCATAAAATGGAGAAAAATACTAACATCAAATTTGAAAAAAATATATATATATAGATTTTAATGATGTAGATGATGAAAATGAAAAAACTTTGGGGAGGAATTCCTCCGTAAGGGAGTCAAAAATTTAGAGTGAAGTCCAACCAAAGAGAAGGACCAAGCCTTTAGGTTCAAAGATTGGTTTTAACCCTATTAAGGGTCACTTCAATTTGGAATGAAACTCTACCCAAGAAGACTCATCTGAGAGTAAGAAATGAGATAACTCGGATGCTACTAATGCTTCTATCATTGAAATTTTGAGGACCATCCCTTCTAGTAGTAATCCCAAAGATGGTGTTATGGATGATAACAATCTTAATCAAGTTAATGACCAATAGGAAAAAGAATGTGAGAAAACTATTAGCAAGCTCAATCCAACTATTAAGGAAATAGTGCTCACTTCCAGCCTTATTTCCATGTCTGAACCATTGTCTCGTGACTCTCCTATGGAAATGAATCCAAATGGTGGAGAGGGTAAGGAGGTTGTAGATAAAGAAAAATTGGTTCCAAAGGATTTTGAAGCTACTACTAATGTAATCAATATGGAAATTGATGGTAGTATACTTGTTTTAGGAAAAAAGAGGAAGAGTAGATGGCTTAAACTCTTCCAAAAAAAATGGAATAAATAAAAAAGTAAGGGAATAAGAAAAAGAAAGAAGATGGGCAAGGAATCCTTGAACCATCCAAGCCTATCCTATAAAGGTTGTGGCTTGGAATGTTAAAGGGGTTGGTCGTCCTGATTTTGTATCTCAAGTTAGGAAGCTATCAAAAAATTTAGCTCCTAATATTTTGTTTTTATCTAAAACTAAAGTTAATACTAATAGAACAATGGATACTTTGCTTAAGCTTGAATTTGATTGCTATGACTTCATTAATCCGATAAGATTTTCAAGAGGATTATGGTTGCAATGGATTTCTAATGTAACCTCTTTGGATATTATTCTGAAAAATGATAGGATGTTTCATTACATGGCTTATTTCTCTAATCTTAACATTAACTATTTTTTTACATTCTTGTATGAATATCCTCAACATTTCAAACAAAAAAAAAAGATTTAGGATATTTTACTTAATATTAAAAATTATATTATTCCTTGGGTTATTGTTGGAGATTTTAATGAAATTTTGTATCCCCATAAAAAAAAAATTAGGAGAACCAATGGCAACTTCTCTAGAATGCAAAATTTTACAAAATTTATTGATAATTGTCATTTGCTTGAATTGGAACAATTATGGTTTACTTTATATTTGGTTTAATAAGAGAAGAGATTCCTCATCCATTTTTGAAAAGTTGAATAGAGTTCTTATAAATGATCAATGGTTTTATTCATTTAAGAATGCAAGAGTTGAAAATCCTCCCATCATTGGTTCTAATCATGGACCTATTGTCTTACACCTAGATAAAAGAGATATAGAGATAAAAGGTATATGGTGACATTTATAACGAGTCACCATAAACATAGGGTGTCACTACAACATAGCGTCACCTTCTCCACTGACACCATAGAGGGTACCAATTGGTGACGTATTTGGAAGTGACACCAAAGTAGATAAATGGTGACCCATTCGGAAGTGACACCATATATTTCTAGTGATGATAGGGTGTCGCATTAAATACATCATCTTTGAGTTATGATGTCATATTAAATGCATCACCTTTGAGTAATGGTGTCACATCATTGTAAATTATTGTGGAAGATATGATTGCTTTTAGTTATAGATTTTTGTAGTGCTTATGAATTAATAAGTAAGATTAACCTGTTTATATTTTGTCCATAAATATAATAATCATATTATATTTAACTCATTTTTCTGTAATGTTTCTGGAATAACTCATAATACATTTATCATCTAATAATATTTGTATATCAAATGTTCACAAAAAGATAGTACATCCAACATATCAAACCCATCAAAACTAAAAAAAGAAGAGTGAATACATACCAAAACATGATTTAGAAATGTTAAAGATCCCAAGATTCATGTATACCTCCATTTCATAAGCATAAAACCGGCTAACTATAAAATGACATAAAAGTCCCATCTAAAAATCTAAATTTCTCAGTACTAATTAAAGTAACATTTATGTCCTACAACGTATGACATAAGAGTTGCATTTAAAAACCCAAAATCTTGTTGCCTTCTTCTTTCTTTTTATTCTCCATTCCACCATCCCAAAAGTGTATACCTGCATTTCATAGTTTAATGAGTTTTATAGATTTTTATTGAAGAAAATAAACATGGATCGATGTTATCATAAATGAACAAATCTAAGAACTATTTTTTTTCTTTTTTTTTTTCAAATAGAAACATTATTCAAAGAACCTATGGAAAAATTCATGTAGTAGCTAAAGGACTCACCATGCATGGTGATCATGATGCATCAACATGATTCATGATTAGTTGTAGCACAAAAGTAGCCCATTCTCCTCTAATTTCATCGAATTCTACTTGAGAATATGTTTTTTTATCACCAAACTGAAATCAAGTAAGAAAATAACATTAAAATGCATAACATTTGGAAGCCTAAAACTATGTACAATTCATTAAATTTGTAATACCTTTGAAGTAATAATTGTAGGATCAAAAATGATCTCTTTTATGAATCTCATAACAAAGTAGCCACATTCGAATCCTCCTTCTTGTCTTGGACACTAATCGATCAATTATAAAATAACATTAGTACTCATATATATAAATGGTGCAAATGCATAAGCTAATGTGTAAAGAAAATTTTTTGGATGTCACCTGCACTAGTTGCCAAGATGGCTCCCTCTTGGATGTTTTCTTTGCAGATATTCGAAGAGCCCTATGTAAATAAGTTCAATGGGTATATTTTTAAAATAGGTAAATGTTATATGTTTTAACATATATATAAATAATAAATAATATGTGTTTGAGATGAATGTATTTAAAAAAACAAAATAATACTATGGAAAATAATAGGAAGAACTTACATGTTTACGATATCCTTTAAGTCCTCACATGGTTTGTGATGCATAGGGTCAAGATAGTGGACTATCATTTTCCTTGGCTCAATCACTACCAAGACCCAATGAAAGCTAAAACATTAAAAACAAAAGTAGCATCTAATTAGAAATATAATTCAATCATAAAACCTCAAATTAAAGTATAATATTTGTCACTTACTCGGGGTTGTAGGGTATGAAAACATATTTAGCATCTTGGCACTCCATTAAGCGTTTTGACAACAATTGTGCTCTTTTCTCTGTTTGAGGAGTACTAAGGCCTGCTCGTGATATTGTAAAAGGATTAACAAATATAAATTGTGATTCCTTTTTGGCAATATGTAGTTGATCATGCATGTGCCTATTATTGTATCAAAACACCAAAAGAAAATTATCATTAGTCATATCCAATCTCCTTCAACATGGGCAACTCATATTTAAAAAAGAAAAACAAATGAAAATAAAAGGAGCACACCATAAATAGAAGGAGATGCAGTTTGATGACACCTCTAAAGATGAAATAATGTATTCACAATCCTCTCTAGATATATATGTTTGAAATTCGACACCAAATAGTGAAATGGGGAGCTGTATTGGGTATGTCTTGTCATTACCAAGACAACCATCCACAAATTTCTGAAAATTTTTAATGACCGAATGATTTTGAGGCTTAGATTTTCGAATAATTGGTGTCTTCACTATCTTCTTCTTTCCTTTATCCAACACCTATGAAAAAGGAAGGAATGTTAGATATATATACTCCTAAACAATAAAATACCAAGTTACAATCAAATTTACTATAGGCATAAAATGACATACCTGAGGATGTTCAGTTTCAAGTATGACAAGGCTTGTTGGCCAATCAAGCTCAAAGCCAATAGCATCCCCAACATTGATAATCTCATATGGATTTGAAAATGGGAGTCTAGCATCTGGCTTGTGTGCAACATTTATTACAACCAACCTATTCGATCCTTTTTCTTCTATTAGTGTACCAGTTGCAACAACATTTCCTTTTCTTTCCACTGCTAATTTACATGTAATTACCTTCAATATAAAAAATAATATCATTTACATAGGCTTTATATCACTTATATTAATCTTGTATTATTAGTAAGTAAATGCATACCTTGTGTTTCAGTGGTGGTTCTGGTGGTTGGGGCTCTTCTATCATTTTAAACATTGGTTTTTCTGCTACAATTGGTTGTAAAACAAGTTGTTGTCTCATGTTATTACTACCCATATCAGAATGGGGTGTGGGGGGAGACATAACTTGTCTTGTTGCAGCATCTTCCATTCCTTTCGTACCATTTCCCATATTTCTTCTTTGAATTTTTTCATGTCATCAGATGGTTGATGAAAGTATGAGCTAGGCCTAACCAAACGGTCTTGACCTACCACACGTCCTGGATGATCAGGCTTACCCAATGCCTGACCTAATATGTCATTTGGACCAGGTGGAGGTAGTCCAGTCTCCTTAGCATTTTCTAGTAATTCATCCTACAACAAAAAATATATTAGTAATAATTTGATGAAGATGATGTACATATCAATCAAAGACAACCAATTCGAGGTAGCTAGAAAATGAATTGTTTTAATACAAAGGATAATAGACAAATTGGTGTATAACATAACTACTCATAAAAATGATAGCATTAAGCCTCTTGCCTATTAACACCTAACAATATCATCACAAACCATAGTCACATAGACATACTAACACTATAGGCTTTAAAAGGCATAAATATGCTAACTTACTATCATGTTAATCACTGGTTCTGTAATCTTATTAAACTTTCCTTTCTTCTCACGTGCTTTCTTCCATAAAACACTTCTATCAACCCTACCAATACTCCCTTCTTCTTGTAGCTATAAAAATTTTAACAATAAAACTCATTAGTTCAATATGATCAAGTTAATAAATGACATTTAAAAATTGGAATAATTTTCCTATAAACAAAATATATACTTCATTTTTTTACCGATATTGATAACTTACTATATCCTGCTCAAAACGTGCATATCCCTTTCTTCCAAGATAATGATTGTAAATGTGTTTATCTCTTCTCGATTTCTGAACCTTGCGATATTCCTAGAAAATATAGACACAAAATTAGTACATGGTGAAACTATGTAAATGTAAAAATTGAAGATGTATTAAAAATAATGCTTAACATTAAAGTGTTCAGAAAGTCTATCTTTAACAAATTGTCTCCAATGATCCTCTTGTATGAATGGGTAGATAGGAGGTGGCTTTTTCAGCTTTTCTGGGTCATTCTTGAAAGGCAATATATATTTCTTTGTCAACTTGTACTTAAAGGTTCGAAACCTGATGCCCATTAGTAGGAAACAATTCCTCTTGGAATTTTGATTCACATTAAAGCTTGTCTACAAAATAGCAACCCATGTTAGCTCATGTTAATGAATGTATACAATAATTATATATGAAAGCTATAGATAGACTTACCGTGATCAAATCCCATAACTTCTCCTTAGTCTCTTTAGGGACTTTCCTCCAACTCTCAACAATTATTGGCACATGGGTTCTAGTTATTGTACCAAGATAGCTACTTAGTTCAACTGAATTTTCCCCAATGTGACTACCAAGGCTATTGTATTCAATCTTGAGCTTTATCCCTTTACTTCGATTTTTTGCAATCTCTGGTTTCAATGTACTACCTCTATGCTTTACTTTTGGCATTTCCTCTTCTTCTGGATCCATATTTGTGTGGAAGATATCAAGTAAATGTGCAAACTAGTACTTCACCAACAAACCTGTAAAATGACTCAAAAGCAAGATTAGTATATCCTTGCATATATTTCCTAGAATTAAATTGGTCATTCACAAATATAGTTTTTGAAATTTTCTTTCAAAGTTTGTCTTGTTTTTTGATTTCTTATCAATAATGAAGAATTTATTTGTGAGGATAATAATAAAATAAATTAGTGCATATATAGTTTCAATTATTATTTATAGGTTTAATGAAAAAGAAATTTAGGAATGAGAGTTTCAAGTTATGTGAGCATAAAATCAAAACATGATGATAAAAAATAATATAAATCTAGTTCCATGGACAACAAAAAAGATAGTTAAATGAAGATTGAAGGGGTACCTTTGAATAACATATGTTTATGATGCATGAAAGAAATTTAGGCTAAGCTAATGTGCAACTCATGAAAACTAATAAGTGAAATGCCTTATTATATCTCATGTCAAGGGTACAATATATTATTTAATTATTTTCAATCCATATGCCCTCACAGTCTTCTCTCATGTATCTTGCATCTGATTCATCCATAACATCAAATGATTCAACTTCTGGCATTGAACTTATAAAGGGGTGATGTTCCATGCAATTATCGGTGAAGTCATCCAGTCCTTCCATGTTGTTGAAATCTTTTGGAGGAATTGAGAGAACTATTGACCATTTGGGATCAAGTTGGTCTTCAACATAGAAGACTTGCTTGGCTTGTGATGCTAAAATAAATGGATCCGATTTGTGACCAATTTTGGAGAAGTCAACTAATGTGAACCCGAGTTCATCCACTTTTATACCATTCTTGTTGTCAACCCAATCACACTTGAAAATTGGAATTTGAACATGTTGTAATCAAGATCCCATATCTCATTAATGACCCCATAAAAGCAAAGTTCACCAAAAACTGGGTTCTTATCCTTAGAACTGGCAATTTGCATAGTCCCTGCTAAAATGCTAACACCACTATTTTGGGTGACGCATGTCATATCGCGTTCCTTAGTATGGTAACGACACCCATTAATGATGTATCCAGGATATTTGACCACCTGGTGAGTAGGGCCATGTGCTAACCACCTAAGCGTGTTGGGAATATCTTGCCCGTTATGGATAGCCTCTTCAACCTGTGTGTAATCAAAACATAATTGGAAACTTGTGGTGTTTTCAACATATTAAAATAATTTCTGAAAACTAAGAGATTACCTTTCCTTTAAGCCAATATGTAAAACAACGCATATGTTCTTCTTGCAACCAAATTTGTCTCTTAGATTGTCGAGGGTATTGAGACTTCAACCAATTCATGTGTTCCCTATAACGTTATAGACAAGGAATGCAAACTTAGGATTTCATCATTATGTTATGAAATTATAAAGAAATAAAGGTATATTTTTCTTACTCAATGTATGGTTGGACAATAGTTGTATTCTCTAACACATAATGATGTGCTTGTAACCACGATTTATGATCAATGTTGGTAGAACGACCACCAGTTATAGGTCTACCAAATTTGTAGTCATAATTGTTACTTTTTGGAATTCCAATTGCATGAGTCCCTGATAAATATTCAGTACAAAATTCGACAGCTTCCTCTGCTAAATAGCACTCAGCAATGCATCCTTCAGGCCGATTATGATTGCGAACATATCCTTTAAGAACTTTCATATACCTCTCAAATGGGTACATCCACCTAAAGTAAATTGGACCACATAGTCGCACCTCCCTTATCAAATGCACTGTTAGATGAAGCATAATATCAAAAAATGAAGGTGGAAAATACTTTTCAAGTAAGCACAACGTGACCACTAACTCATTATGTACTTCATTCAATTTTGGCACATCAACCACTTTTGTACATAATTTATTGAAGAAGATACACAATCTTGATATAGTATATCTCACATGCTTTGGCAAAACAGAACGTAATGCCACTGGCAACAGTTGTTGCATAAGTGCATGGTAGTCATGAGATTTTAGACCAAACAACTTCAAATCCTCTAAGGAGACAAGATTTCTAAAATTTGAGCAATACCCCTCAGGGACCTTCAAATTAGACAACGTTTGACAAACTAATTTTTTCTCATTTCTGGATAGTGAAAAACATGCAGGGGGAAGGTACGTCTTTTTCAAGTCAACTCTTGGGAAAAGTTCAGACCTTAAACCCATTTCAACTAGGTCAAGTCGAGCATTAAGTCCATCCTTTGTTTTCCCTGGGATGTTAAACAAAGTACCAATAATACTCTCACAGACATTCTTTTCGATGTGCATAACATCCAAGTTGTGACGGACATGAAGATATTTCCAATATTCTAACTCAAAAAATATGGACTTTTTTTTCCAACAATTTGTGTTCACATCAGATTCAAGAGATTTTATCTTCATTTTTCCCCAAGAAATAGGAATGAGATCAACTTTTTCAAGTATTTCTTCCCCACTCAAAATTTTAGGAGGAATCCTAAAATCTTGTTCACCATTGAATGCCTTCTTTTGTCTCCGATAGGGATGGTTACATGGAAGAAATCGTCGGTGACCCATATACGAGTTTTTCCTACCATGCTTTAATCTTTTGGAATATGTTCCTTCTCCACATATTGGACATGCATAATATCCTTTCACAGTGCAACCAGCTAAGTTTCCATATGCAGGAAAATCATTGATTGTCCATAAAAGGATGGCCTTTAAAGTAAAAACCTCACGCAAGTGTGCATCATAAGTCTCAACTCCTTTTTCCCACAAAGTTTTAAGGTCATCCACCAATGGACTCAAGTAAACATCTATATTTTTACCAGGTTGTCGTGGTCCTGAGATCAATAATGATAACATCATAAACTTCCTTTTCATGCACAACCAAGGAGGAAGGTTGTATATGACCAGTATAACAGGCCAACAACTATGTCTACTGCTCATAGACTTATGAGGATTTATACCATCTGTTGAGAGTGCTAGTCTAAGGTTTCGCGGTTCAGAAGCAAAATCAGGCCACATATGGTCAACTAGTTTCCACGCTGAGGAGTCTGATGGGTGGCGTAGTTTACCATCACATTCTTTATCCTTGGCATGCCACATAAGATGTTTAGCGGTTTCTGAGGATTGGAACATCCTTTTGAATCTAGGGATTGGTGGGAAATACCACAAAACCTTTGCAGGAACCCCCTTCTTAATCTTCCCCCCCTCATTGTTTATCTTCCACCTTGACTTTCCACAAGTTGGGCATGCAATAGCATCCTTATACTGGTTTCTATACAAAATACAATCATTAGGACATGCATGAATTTTTTGATATTCCATACCAAGAGCACTGAACGTCTTTTTGGCTTCATACATGGACAGCGGCATCTCATTATTCAATGGCAACATATCTCCAAGCAACTGAAGCAATTCTGAGAATCCTTTGTCAGACCAACCATAACGTGCTTTTAAGTTGTAAAGTTTTACCAATGCTGACAACTTTGTGTATTTCATGCATCCAAGATATAAAGGTTTTTCTGCATCTTCAAGTAACCTTCCAAACACTTGGGGATCATTCATACAATTAACTTGTGCAGCATTAACCATATCTATTGTATCAGCAACATCATTATACTCGCATTTGTCATAACGTTGTTGTGAGACATTTGAAAATCCTCCACTAGGACCCTTTTCTCCATGCCAATACCATACTCGATAACTGAGATCTATTCCATTAAAGAACAAATGCTCTCTAATGACTTGAGGAGTTTGACATAACAGATTTCCACAACGTAAGCATGGGCATTTTATAGAGGTATGGTTGGTTGAATGTGCTAATGCGAAATTGATAAAGTTTTCAACTCCTTCGTCATACTCAACTGACCTTCTATCTTTTGACATCCAATCTCGATTTTCCATTTCAATTAAAATAATGGAATATATATCCTATATAAGAGAACTGCAAAACTTGTTAATATTAAGAACAAAAAAATTTAAGTAAGTACATCTTTTTTCAACATAATATTGGATATATTTAAATAACTAAATGTATAAACTTAAATAGGCAAGAACAAAACTTAATATGCAGCCTTTTGGGTAAATAGGAATTTATTCTCTCACCCGGACAAGTAATAGAGACACAAACATTAAGCAACGCCCATTATTCTACATTAACACACACACACACACACTCAATTTAAGGATATTTCTCTTTTGATAAAAGCCATTTTCCTATTGTAAATATAATACTTTTAAAAGAGATGTGTTTAGCATTCCTAGATTTTATGTATCATGATTACCAACAAGAAAAGGAAAAGGTTGAATTATGGAATATTCGTTCTCAAAATAAAAGTAACTTAGATCTATAAAATCTGAAAGCATCCAACATGGCATACCATAAACCTAATCAACTATAAATAATTAAAATAAAATAAAAATATGCAAGTTGCGGCATTTGTGGCTTTTCTATGTTTTTGTATGCTATCAGAATTTTCCAATTTATAAAACTTGTAAAAGACAAAACACAAAAATGCTACATCATATAATAGAAAATCATATATTTTAAACAATGTTTGCTTAAAGATGAAGTGGTCATACAAGGAAAAGGTTGAACTGATTTAATAGAAAATCATTACTATCCTGAGATGTGAGTCTTGTTGATTTGGACGCAAGTTTAAACAATGTTTTAAAAATTATTTACATAAAGATGACATAACATAATTTTATTTTTAATTTTTTTAAAACAAACATTTGTGGATAGTTGTTGTATACTCTTTAACATTTCCTTTACTACAAATTAACCTTAGAAGCTAGGTAGTTAATTTTTTTATAAGGTTTATGAGTTTCGTTATAAAAATTATTGCTAATAAGAATGGATTTGTTGGAGCCCTTAATTTTTATTGGGCATATATATGTGATATTGTGGTTCTAATACCGATTCATTGGATTGAAATGATTGAATTACATAAAAGATAACCAAAAGAAATAAAATAGGAGAAAATTATTGACTTTTATCAATTTTCTTGAGTATTACACAACCTTTTATTTAATTCATATTTATAAAAAATTACTTATATATATTTCACTCAAACTAAAAATATTCTATTTTAAAAAAAATCAAAATTAATCACCTTCAGGTTAATTATATATATTTTTAAAAATATTATATTTCACTCAAGCTATAATGGTACCATCAATTCTTATAATGTGCTACTTTCAGGTTAATCACCTTTTCTTATCAGATCAAGTAATTTGAAGGAGAAAGATTGTACCTGTGGTTTTCTTGCAAGTTCTGTAGTTGTTGCCTTAAAATTGCTGCTTCTCTCTGCCAAAACTAGCAGAAGTGCAATGGCACGTATTAAGGTATGGAAATATATAAGATACTTCCTACCACTATGACTAAATAGAAAAATAAATACTTTTTAAGTTCCAACCTCCATGAATTTGACATTATAGAAATAAGATAAATTCTGAATCTACATCTTTTTTATGTAATTCTGTTATCCCTTTTGATCAACAGAAAAAAAAAAAAGGAAAAGGATAAGCTTCCAAAACTTAATTAATGTGAGGACAACCTGATATGATAAAGTTAGTATATTGAAACCACTTAAAGAAATGAGCCAAGCTACTAAAGTATTTGTTTTGCAGTCCAGGGCTTTTGTACTAATAACAATATATATGTTTTTTTTTATGTGAATTTTTTGGTAATTACATTTCAAATTCCTTTTGTCAATATTCTTTAAAGGTGTTTGTTGATTATAAAATTTTAATATGATCAATCAGTAGTGCAAGTTTTTGGATTTTATTTATGCATAATGGAAACTTGGCATAACAAAAACCATGTTGTGTTATAAACTGATCAGTAGGCGGCTCATGTTTTTGCCAGGATTCACAGGTGAAGGAACATGCATCAGCATATAAAGTCATTTCATGTCAATATGTAAATGTGGAAGACAATGTGGTTGGGTTTGGTTTTCATATGCAACATCCAATTCCCATATTGTTATATCATAGTGTTCACAAGCATCTTGCAATCTGCATAAACAACATAATACAAACTTTTGATGGTTTACCAGTGACTTTTCTCTTATTTCATTGTTATGACTAACACATCCTAAAATAATGGTTATACTTTTAAAATAATAATCTCTAGGGAATTTTAGTTTCACTAGAATAAAAATAAATTATTCCATAATTAAAAAAAATTATTTATCCTAATTTTTTAATAAGACTGAACCTAAATTTAATTTCATATTAATATAAATTAAATTAATAAAATAGAAAACAATACAAATTCTTTAATTCAAAATAGTTTTTTGTTTTTTATTTTAAAATTTAGTTTTTTTAAACATCTTATTAAACCCTCTTGTTTTAAAAAAATTCTAATAAAATTATTATTTTTTTCCATCTTAAAATTTGAAAAAAAAACACCGTCAAGGCTTATATTTTCTCAAATATATTAAAATAACTTTCTTATAAATAAAATAGTATCGTTGTGGTAAATCTTGAATTAAATAAAGGCAAATATGGTCCGTTTCATCATTCCTTTTTTTAATATGTCATATAGGTATACAAAGAATTTTATTTCGAATTTCCTAGTTGTTAGTTAGTGCAGTATAAAAATGACAATACAACAACTAGAGAGAGCACCACAGCCATGGAATCTGACACAACAAATCCATTAAAATCTGGCCTGTCGTTTAACATGGCCATGCCGTCACTATCACTATACCCTCCGGGCAGTATAAAACTTGCAGCGAAGGATAGAGTGGCGATTAACAGTAACAAATTTCCTCAAAATCCTCACGCAGATTAATCCAAATAATGGATTTGAAGATTCTGTGACAACCCCAAACGGCCTCTTAAATATAATGAACAGAAAAATCATTCCAAACAGAAAAATCATTCCTTTTTTTTTTCTCTCTCGTTTTTTAGAATGGATGAAGATTATGTGGTAATATATCTTAAATAAAATCTGTACCTATCATTCTCACACAAATACATATTAAAAATCATTCCTTTTTTCTTGTTTTCCACTTGTTTTTATGGAGTTGATCGTGTGTTTGGTTCAGATTAAAAAATCAATTAATCTACAGATTTTTTCTTCTATGCTAGAACTTTAAACCTAAGTTTTTGTTCCCTACAACTCAAAAAAACGCAGTTTATAAAAACCATAATACATAAATGTTGAAACAATCAATATAATGACATTAATAAAAGAAAAAAGATGATAGATCTAAGAGATTTTGGCTTACCTAGGAGTCCACAAAGAGAAGAATGTCGGTTGTGAGCGTGTTGACCATGGGTGAGAGAAAAGGTAGAAGAAGATTATGATTTTAATTATATATAGGGTTTGTATATTGAGATTTTTCAGATTGTGGGTGTCATGTGGAAACAATGGGCTTTTTATATATTGACCCTCATTATTAATTCTAAAAGTGGGCTCAAGTAGGCTCATTAAGTTATAATACTTAAAAAAAATTATTTTATATGATGTCACTTTCCGAAAAATGACACTATTAATATAAAACTAACACCATCTAACTACATCAATTGAAGATTTTTAATATGATGTGTCACCTTTATTAATTATAAACCTTATGGTGTCATTATTTTAAAAGTGACACCATAAATAGTGACACCATAAATTATTTTTGTAGTAGTGATCAATGGTTTTATTCATTTAAGAATGCAAGAGTTGAAAATCCTCCCATCATTGGTTCTAATCATGGACCTATTGTCTTACACCTAGATAAAAGAGATATAGAGATAAAAGCCAAACCTTTTAGATGTGAGGAGTTTCGGTTCCTCTAATTGCTAGAAGGCTAGAAAATTACAAACATGTGTCGTCTATACTATAACGATATGTACCCAATCATGTAGATATTGTCCACTTTAGGTCAAAAGGGGGTCTCATGGCTTTCAAAACGTGTCTACATGATTAAGAGAAATCTATACTTATATAACGTCATGAACTTTCTCCTCTATCTGATGTGGAATATCACAAGCACCCCTCTCCCCATGTAGACACAAAGTCTTCATTGTATCCCATGAGATTGTGGGATCAAACAAACAAACACCCCTCATGGGGTGAAACAAACTCTCACACTAGAGTCAAGGATCGCTTTGATACCATTTGTAACAACCTGAACCGAACCATGTAAACATTGTTCACTTTAAGCTCAAAGGGGCCCTCATGACTTTAAAACGCGTTTACATGGTTGAGAGGAGTCTATACTTATGTTAGATGAGGAGTGGATTCTTTACAATTAATTTTCTAAGGTTTTTTATTACTTCTTTGAGGTAAGAGAAATTAATACAAATTTTGTAAAAGAGTATTTCTTTGAATTATGAAATTTCTATGCATGGATCAAATATATATTTTGCATGAAAAATATGTTTGAGCATTTTCTTTATTTATAAAAAATGAAAATTGTGGAAATATGATGTTTTGTTTTCTAAGTTTAAATTAATGAAATAAAGTGTTTGACTCTGATTTATTTTGTCTTAGTCAATGGGTTATAATTATTGACATTTTTTGCCTCAATCAATGTGTTATAATTGTTGACCTTTGGTTTCGTTTATCTTAAAAAGAACAAATTTGAGGTTAGCCACTCATTTGTAAAGTCCCACCTAACTGGGTGTCATTTGTTATTCAACAACCAAAGTAAAAATATTTTGAATGTGTTTGATTTGAATTTAATCTGAAACTGTTTTGAAATGGATATGAGAATGTTTTGTTGAAAAGTTTTGATAGTATTAACATATTTGAACTCAAAAGTTTTTATGAAAAAAAAAAATTATACATTTTATCTCTTATTTGCAATCATAATTGAAAATGTTTGATCCATGAAACTATATTAGTATTTTCTTTATTAACCTTTGAATTTATTCTCCTTCATTGACAATTTTTTTTTTTAACAACTCGCACCCAACCGTATAGATATTATCCGCTCTAGGCCCTCATAGTTTTAAAATGCATCTACAAGATTAAGAGAAGTTCATACTTATATAACATTAAGAACTTTCTCCCCTATCCAACACCCCTCATACAGACACAACATCATCATTGTGTCTCATTGGATTGCGAGGTCAAACAGACAAACATCCCCTATAAGGCTAAACATACCCCCACACCAGGGTCAATGATCAACTTTAATATCATTTGTAACGACTCGCACCCAATCGTATATATATTATCTACTTTAAGCTCAAAGAAGGTTCTCACAGATTTAAAATGTGTCAACAAAGTTAGGAGGAATCCATACTTATATAGCATCAGAAACTTTTTCCCCTATTCAATGTGGGATATCACGTATGCCATCAAAATATTGAAAATATTAACCATAATTTTAAATTTTGTCTTTTTGTTTAAGGAATTTATGATCACATTAAGTATAATTGTTCGACACCTCTTTTGTATGAAGGTGACTTTCTAGCTTGGCTTGAAATAGTGCATAAAAACCATAAAATTAATTGCAAAATTTTCAATTATCCTACAAAAAAAAATTGTCATTAGTTTGTGCAATGTATGGATTCATAGAAATCAGGTAGTGTTTAGGAAGATCCAACCCAACCCCTTTCTCATTGTTGAGAAAGCTACCTTAAGCTTCCAAAATCTCCAAGATTATGTGATTTTCTCCTATCTTTAAAATGAATGATGCAACATCCCTCAAATGATTTAAAAATGGATTCAATGGATTCGTCCAATTAATGGAATATTAAAATTAAATTTTAATGGTTTAAAGATAGAAATTAAAAGTGCATTAGGATGAGTTATTAGAGACCCTAATGGAATCATAAAAATGGTTGTAATTAGGCATATATGCAATGTTTCAATAATTATTTTAAAATATGTGACTTTAAGAGATAACATGTTAGCTACTAAGAACTATGGGTTTTTAAGCCTAGAGATTGAAGTAACTCAAAAATAGTAATAGATTGTTATAATAGTAAAAGTAATATTTCTAATTCTATTATATTATTAATTGATGATATTTGAAAGTTATCTTAGTATATAAATATTTATAATTATCATTATATTTATGAGAAAACAAGTAGAATAACAAATTGTTTAACTAAAAAATGTATTTGTAATATAAAGTCAATCATTTGAATGTTAAATTTTCTTAGAAAAAATATTATAAAGTTAAGTTTTAAAAATTATCATACCAAATTTTTCAATCAAATTTATAGATATTATATTTCGTAATCTCTTTTTAATAAATAATAAATAAATAAATAAACCTCCAAATTTCATCGCATAAGCGAAAAAAAGAAGACTAGTAGCAGTGTAAACTTAAGTTAAAAAGTAAAAGGAAAAAAGGCAAAAAGAATAAAAGAGAAATGGTCAGATTATATCTCTTATGCCCCATTCAAAATCTGAGCACCTGAACCTTTTCACCTGTAAACTCCATCCCAACCTTCCTTTAAGAAATAGCTTATCTCCCACCTACACAAAAAGTGTATGCCTTTTTTTGTTTCCTTCCACAAGCTTCGACGTGAAAGTGACGTCCCACCAGTCTCATTATTCGGCGACTAGTCTCTCTCGGCTTCCTCTTCGTCAACATTTAAAAAGATGTCTTGTCCTATATAGTAGGCCATGTTTGATTTGAATTTTCGTCATTTGGACCCTTTTCATATGCTATTGAAAAAGAAAATTACAATTTTCAACAACCCAGTACAGTCTAAATTTCATAAAACTTACTTTATGCTAATTAAAAATTGGAGAGGCCGCATCATGATAAAGGGCGATGGAGATGTGGAGACGGATGCATCTCATCGCCCCTTTGGGTTCAGGATCTCAGAGAACACGGCACCTGACATCAGCGCATCAGATGCACAACTGGTTGAACTTTTTTCTTCTCCGCTACATGGTATCATTACCCAACTGCTCTTCGAATCCCACGTGCCTCCACTATTACTATTACTAGTTAACACGTACAAATCGTCACTATCATCAGTAATGGAGGCCTTCAGTGGGGCTTCCTCGTCCTTCACTTTTCTCCATGACCCACTCTGCTCCATCTCCTGCTCCGCGCTCTCCTGTAGCTGCATTGCAAATTGAAGGCCCCACACCACATCGCTCATGGATGGCCGTTCGATCCCCTGATCCTGCAAACAACTCACTGCGATCTCCCCAAACTTCTGCAGACAGTCCGGCGCTATCTTACCCTTTAAAAAAGGATCAACGATCTGTTCGAGCTTCCCATCTCGATAGCAGGCCGGGGCCCACTGTGCTAGACTCACCCGCTCTTTCTCCACCATCTGATTCAGGGGTGGCCTCGCGCACAGTACTTCAAACAGAACCACACCGAATGAGTACACGTCGGATTTCTCCGTTAGCTGTTGCCGCCGGTAATACTCTGGGTCCAAATACCCGAAACTACCCTTCACCACTGTGCTGACGTGGGCGTTCGACATGCTGGTAGGGCCCATCTTTGACAATCCGAAATCCGAAACTTTGGCCACCCATTTCTCATCCAACAGGATGTTGGTTGTCTTCACATCCCGGTGAATGATCGTGTGCTTCACACCTGTATGAAGATAGTGCAACCCTCGAGCTGCGCCAATGCAAATCTCGAGCCTCTGCTTCCACGACAATGGAGGATTATCTGTTTTGTAGAGATGATCGCGGAGAGTGCCGTGGACCATGTAATCGTACACGAGGATCATCTCGCGATCGTCGTTGCAGTAGCCGATTAGAGATACCAGATGAAGGTGGCGGAGCTGGGAAAGCATCTCGATCTCAGTCTGGAATTCCTGGGCCCCCTGCTGTGACTCTGGATTCAACCGTTTGATTGCCACCGGTGTTGTTCCGCCGTTGATATACCCTTTGTACACGTTCCCAAAGCCTCCGACGCCGATGATGAAGACTTTGTCGAAATTGTTAGTGGCCACCTTGACTTCTTGCAGAGTGAAGTGACGGCACAGATCGGAGGGCAGAGATGAGCGGCTGGTCTTCGTGGACTTCACCGAGTTATAAGAAAATTGGCCCCACCATGATCCTCCATCGCTGGGTTCTGAATCTCTCACTCTCCTTCCTCGCCAGACAATAAAGAGAGCTATAACAGAGAGCGCGATTAGGCCTGCAACCACACTACCGGAAATCGCGATAAGCTTTGTTTTGTTACCCTTGGGCGAGGTAGACTGCGCAGGCGGTGATGGGGCAGGAGCCTCCAGTGGGTCTGAATTGGGCCCGGCGAAGCTGTTTTCAGAATTGCTGAGTTTGAACAGCTCGATTCCGTTGAGGATTGCATCATTGTAAGCGGTTTCATAATCCGGGTTAGGATGCAGTTGTATGTAGAGGTTTTGTTTTTTGTTACTTCCCTGGCTTGGCATCATTACCCCATAATCTCTGTATATGGGAACTCCGTTTCCGCCGCTCCATGTGATCACGTCTGCATGATTCTCCGCCGTCTGGTTAGCTATGAAAATCGTGAACTCCCTGTCCTGCTGCTGCTGGATCTCTGGTTGGAACTCGCAAAAATGTAATCTAAGCAGGTAACTAAAACCAGCGTCCACAGGCAAAACCCAAGTAAGATTATATCCCATGTTCTCAGTTTTGTTGTTTCCCATGGTCCGGGCGGTCTGGTAGACATCAAGAGGTGCCGTGTAATTTGGTATTTGGGTGAATTTCAGATTAATGCTGGTGTTGGCGGGTACAAATGCTAGTTTCATACAGTAGTCATCGTCCATATCCCAAGTACGGAACATGCCGGTGTCATCCTTGGCCGAAACATATTGCCCGCCTACGTTTAGTCGGTATACCATTTCCAGAGCATAATCTGTTTCAATGCGAAATGAATTCTGTTGACCGATAAACTGAAACCCTCCATCTTGTGAAGAACTGTAGTAGAGATCGTCGGGCATGGAGACTATTTCAATTCCGTTAATAAAAGCGTATGCATCTGCAGCCGCAGTGGGAATGAATGTTATATTCAGCTTCTCACCTTCTTCATTGAAGTAGATACAGAATTCTCTCACTATCGTTTCCTTACGAAGATCTTCAGCAGCAAGGGCAGCACTGAAGTTGCTAAGAAGAGTGTAGCCACCACCGGTTTTGACCGAGAAAAAAGCTTTAGATCCGTCGAACTGCCCGTATGAAGATGGATAAAAGTGCAAGCGAATGAATTTCTGGCCGGCTGTGAGGGGAAATGAGTATGTGAACTCATAGCGAGATAGCCGCGCTGTGGAATAGGGACCCAATGAAGAGGGCGGTTTATCTGCTTGAGATGTTGTTGATAGCTTGCCCTTTTCCAAGGGGGAGAATTTGGAACCGACGTCGCCCGTCCAGTTCCTGCCCAATCCTTGCCAGTTTTCGGAGGAGCCACAATTGATGGCGAAGTTTTCTGTAGGGGTGTAACCGGCGATGGGGATGGGGATGGTGAGGTAGTGGAGGAAGATAAAGAGATAGACAGGGGTGAGAATGGATGGAATGATTAAACAGAGGCATCTGTGGCCAGTATTCCTCATGGTGGCAGATGAAGCCCCCAATTTTTGCAATGGAGAGATATTAGGGAAGAAGAGAGGAAGTTAAATCTTGGAGAGGAGAAGCTGCTTTTATCACACAGAAGCAGGGAAGGACTATGCTTTTATATTAGCACCGGGCATTTCCTACGTAAAAATACTGGGTGAGAAGAACTCAAGCAGAGAGGGACATAGAGATAATGACAAATGGGTATTGAGTAATCAATGCGCCAATGGAAGACTTAGACACGACTTATAAAAGCCGTGGGTCGGCGAGTGGCTTGTAGAACTAGAAGTAGAACCCCCGAAGTCGTTGAATTTTCCCAATCAGATCCAAACGTCTCATTTGGGTAATTAAGAGTGGAAACAGTCCACATTGGCTAGTGCGCGGTGGAGGTGCAGTACTGCATTGATCATAAACTCGGAGGCCCTACAGCATCTGATTATCTTTTCATGCATCCCCACCAAATACAATAAAATTACACTAAAAAAAAGTAAAATAAAATTAAATAAATAAATAAATTTAAGAATGATAAATTATTTTTATATATTACTTTAAATTTATTTTATTTATTTTAATTTTTTAATATAAAAATTAAATAATTAAAAATATATAAATTTCTCACTAATTTTATTATATTTGATTTTTTTATTTATATTTTTCATATCATAATTAAATAACTTTTAACTTTTTTTTTCCTCTTTAATATTTCCCAGAAACCAAGTATATCCTAGAAGAATTTATTAGTATATTTTATTTGATTGATAATTTTTTCCTTTTTAAGCATGCTTTTTGGATCTTATTCATCATGCTATGTCTATTAGGAGTTCTTGAGTTTTCTTACTTTTTTTTATTGAAGACTTCATTGTTAACTAGCCTTCATGTTCTATCTCATCTCAATTTTAGGCCCTCGTTTTTAGAGGAAAAAACATTTGAATTTCGTACCGGCTAAGACAGGAAATCTGTATGTGAATTCAGAGTGTGAGAGCCGTGCAGTGGCAAAGAGATGTAATTGTTTTTAAAAGCGTTCTCAAATACATCCTAAACCTCTCATTTTAAAAATATCTTTTAAATCAACTGTTTCATAAAACTAATCATATTTTCAAATAAATCCCATCATCTATTTCTCATAACAAGGCAAAATTAACATAGAAATGTCAATGATTGAATTTTACAAAAACATAAAATAAATAAAAAAAAAGGAAATGTCCAAAAAAATAATTACTTAATTAAAACTCATAAAAATATAATAAAAAATAAAAAATATTAAAAAATTATAATAAAACAAATAATAAGTTTTTTTTTTCTTCGTCCTCATGCACTATTTTCTTATTGGTAGAGACATTGAATGAAGACAAACGAATAGTGGGTAGGAATAGAGTAGACGACTAATAAAAGTCCAAGTCGTTTGCACATTTATTCCGACCATCCCTCAGCTTCCACGGACCTGCTAACATACGTACCCTAGAAACCTTACTGTTACATATTTAAATGTCATTGTTGTATTGGATAAAGAATTCCGAGTCATTCGAGTTACATCAAAACATATTAATTTAATTACACATATTCCAATAGGTTGTCATACTTTATACTAATGGGACCCAAAACTATATAGTACAAAACCTCGAGTTCAAATATCAAAATACATATATAAGCAAACTTATATGGGGTTAGACTGCTAAGAGCCAGGTTGAATGACATTCATAAAATAAAAACTAGTATTGATATGGAGGAATCAAGGAAGATAATGAGCGCACTTGCAATCAATCATCAAACGAATAATATTAATAAAATATTTCCTAGTTAGAAAGGTTTAGTTAGCAATTAACAATAAGTACCTACTTGAAAGGCTAGGCTATTATTTATCAGGAAAAAAAGAAAAGGCTTCAGGTACTTAATCATTAGGTTATATTTGGTTTCTGAAAGTGTTAAAGAAAAAAAAATATTTAAAAAAATGAATTTTAAAAAATAATTAAATATAATTAAAATTAATTTAAAATTTATATGTTTTAAAATTATTCAATTTTTATACAATGAAGAAAAATAACTTAAATTAGTTTGAAAAATATCTAAAATTAATTTATTGATTTTTATTTTTTATTTTTTCATTTTTTTTTCTTTCCTTGCATTTTTTCGCTCTATTTTTTTTTTCTTAAATTTTCTAAAAACTAAACATAACCCTTACTCTCAAATGTTTAACATAAAAATAAGTATGCAAACCTTACCTTCTCATCCAAAGATTGAATGGGTTGGAGGGATGGTAGCACTTTGGTTCTTAATAAAGCATTCACTTTTTTGTTGTTTATTTTTTTTTTTCTTAATCCATTCTTGGAAAAAGGTGGAAAGTAAGGTTATCTTTGGTTCCGAGAAAGTAATAAAAAAGGAAAAAATGTTAAGAAAATATATATATTTTTTCCTATTTGATTTTACTATGAAAAATATGAGAGAAAGTAAAAAATAATTAAAATTAACAAGGAATTTACATATTTTAAATTATTCAATTTTTATATAGAGGAGTTAAATATGTGAAATGGGTTTGAAGTGGCATATAAAACTAATTTATTGATTTTAAATGTATTTTTTTATTTTTTGTACTTTTTCTTTCCTTTTAATTTTTGTCACTATTTTTTCTAACATATTTTCCATCAAATTTCAAGGAACCAAACACAGCCTAAAAATTTGATCTATTACTGCATTTAATATGATGAAATGTTACATGAATATTTAATATGCTTAGGCCAATTACTATATTTATATCTATGAATTAGAGAAATCATTTCACCATATTACAAAAAGCACAAAAATTTGAGCCTTGAAACATCCCGTGTTTTACCATATACTTTTATTGGTCCTCTCATACGCTACAATCCCCTTCATGCCCCGAAGATTCAAATAGTTTAACTACTTTATTTATTGTTTCACCCTCCAAGATCTAATAAGTACATGGGAAAAACTACACTTATTCCATATAGTGAAGGACATGCTCCATGTATCACAATCCGATGAGAGAACCATTGGTTCCACCTTTAACCTATATTCTTTTTCAATCCTCTTGTGTATCCTTCCCTCCTTAGCAATTCCAAAATTCTCCACCTTAGTTCAAATACAACCAAGGATAAAAATATTCATTTCTATAGTTGGGTTTTACAAAAATATCAACAAAATTTAAAAAAAAAAAAATTTGATGAAATAAAAATTAATCAAAACTCATAAAAATGTAAAAATAAAATAAAATAAAACAAAAAATATTACATATTCAAGTTCTTTATCTTTTGAAATATAGGCATAATATAATTTATCATCAATAATAATATATAAAACTTGAAAATACATTTATAAAAATCTAACTAATTTAGATGTATTCAAAGATATATATATATATATATATATATATATATATATAAAAGCAATGTTATATGCATGATTTTTTTAACTTATATTTTATTCTCAAATTTATATTTTTCTTATATTTAATTAATGTAAAGAGATATAAAGAATGACTCATTAATAATTAGTGAAAAGGAATTTAAATATAAGATAATTAAAATTATTTATTCATTAAAGTTATATTTTTAAATTTTGTATTTGGTACAAACCTATTAAAAAATATATTTATATCTAGAATTCTCTTTTACATTAAAACAAGCGATGAAAATTTTAGTATAAATATTAGTTTAACATTAATATTATTAAGGACATATTTTTTACAATAAATCCCTTAAATAAGCCCTTAAAAGCTGACAATATTACAATAAACGGATTTATTAATATTTATAATAGGATTCCAGTTTTTCAATCCTATCATATGTACGCATTATATTTTCTTGGCATTCTGGCTTGATATATTTTGCTTTATATATGACTAGATGCATTTTTTAATCACACGAAATATTCAAGTCATAGTTCCTTTCAAGTAGATGATTAGTTCACATTTGACTCGTGAACTTAGGCATTGCATTTGAAGTTGTAGTGCATCTCATTGAGGAGTGATTGATCTTGATTATATGGATTAAAAAAATGGCAAAATATTGACTGAAGCAACATGTCAGGCATACGGGTGATTTTTCGATAAGGTCAATGCTTAGTCAAAAGTGATCAATGCTCAATAATGGCTCATTGCTTTCTCTAGATGGAGGGTTTGAACCCCATATAAAAGGTTCACAATGAACCGCGACCATTGGGGCAAGTTTATATGTATATATATAACAAAATGTTTAAAGAATATTTTAATGAACAAATTAATTATAATTATTTTATAATTAAATAAAAGATTTTCATTTAATTGATTACCAAAAATATAAAAATTATCATGATAATTTTCTTCATAGGTATTTTTTATATCATTAATATATTAATTAAATATTAAAAAATTGTGCATATATCATCATTTATTTGGTATCATTAAATACAATCGAATTAAATGAATCATAATTTTAATATTAAATATATTTTAAAATTAGACATTATAATCAAATGTTGCAATACTATTATTGAATAATATTTTATGTAACTTAATTAATAATAAATGTACACTTATAAAATTCATATTTTTTTTATTGACACACATGATATTATTATCATAATGATAAATTATATCATACAATATTGTTTTCTTTAATTAAAAAAATTAAAATATCTATTATTAATTATTATATCATTTTTAGAATTTTTTTTCCTAACATTTTCATGGGTTTTGATCAATTTTCGCCCAATTGATATTTCTTGATATATCCATAAAATTGAATTATCGATATATTCGCTAAAATCAATATTTTCATCCTTGAGTGTTTATGGTTACACATTGACAAGATTTATGGATAGTCATGATCTCATCAAACTACTATAATGTATGGTCTCTCAACATTAATATGATATTGAGCTTGTACTAAGCTCTATAGTAACTTTGACCCATGAGTGAGACCATAGGGTAGTCATATATTCCTTATGCATTGAGTCATTGTTGATGAAGGCAAAAGGTATTCTTGATAGAACCACCATAATATCTCATGGGTTTGGAACAATGTGCCCTCTAGAGTGATTCTAAGCACATGTGATCAAAAAAATCTATTATTATAGTAATTCCTTAATTGGAATTTGACATAAGTTCTTTTGAGCTAGAATGTGTGTTAGTCGATCACATAATAAGATAATATGAGGCTAAATAATTGTAGAGGCAATATTAAGAGTTTGATAGAATTCATCTTGTTAGAATGTGACACAAATTCATAGGGAGTTTGTGTACGATGAATAATAGGTCATTAAGTTGAGTTCTTATATTTTTCATGAAAGTTGTTAGTCCAAAGGTTCTCCTAATCATATTTTGATGATAGCAAATCATGGTTAAGTTGTTAATTGGGTTGAATTATAAAAAATTCTAGGTATTAGTTTGGATATTCATCAAATGACCCAATGGATGCAAGATCAAGACATTTGGAAAACCCTTAATCATAGGAAACATATGTAAGATGAATGCATGGGTGCACTTAGGGTTTTCATATCTTTTTGTGCATTTTTAAAAACTCGGTTTATGCATTAAAGTTATATTTCCATCAAAACCTAAGTTTTATTAAATGAACCTTAAGCAAATTGTTTCAAACCTAGCATATTAATTTACCTAAAGACCTTACCTAAGTGTTAGAAGAGAAAAGATTAAAAAAATGGGTTTTCGAGCCAAAAATGGTGAACCAGTCGAGGTATTGGCCAACCGACTCAACCGACTAGGATATCGGTCAACCGGTTACACTATCCAAGTTGAGGTCTGATCGAGAGATGCAAAAAATATTCTCTCTTCCAGTAGCCTTGCATTTCTGGTCGAGGGATATGCCTTCCCGGTCAATGACCAAGCGATGTTCAGTCGAGGCCTAACAGTCACCTGTCATACATTTATTACCTAATGACTAGTTAATTAGTCAACCCCTAGCTTGACCGGTTGAGGTTGTTTTTTGGCATTTTTGGCTCCTAATGCCAAAAATCTATAAATTGATAACTTCACTTCATTTATAAGTAAGAGAACACCTGCATTTACTTGTCTACCTACTTGTTCTTGACTCAAAAGTTCTCATTTTTTCCTTAGTGTACTAAATCTTCATTTGCATATTCCTTAGTACACCCTTGTGATTCTTCCTTACATTTAAGTTGTATTTGAGCCCTTGTTGAGCTAGGTTGAGATATTCAAACTTGTTATTTTAGTGTTAAAAGTTTCAAGTGAGTAAAGACTTGAAGGGATTGTGTAAGAGCTCATTGGAGCTGGAATCCAAGTGTAAAGGTGATTAAAAGCTTGGTTGAAGATTCAAGTATAGTGGAACTCTCACTCAATTAGAAGCTTGAGGAAAGTGAACTTAGGCAAGAGGTGTCAAACCATTATAAAATCTGAGTTTGCTTCTTCTAACCTTATCTCTTTGTATTTGAAAATGATTTTTAAAACCCAATTCAACACTCCCTCCCCCTCCCCTCTCCTCTCCTCTCCTCTTCTCTTGGGTGTTTTCTCTATTAAGATTAACCTTTATTTTCTCAGTTGGTATTAGAGTTAGGCTTCTTATTTAAGATTTAACTGTCTAAAAGGAAATGACTAATTCATCAAGCTCTTCTCACATTAAAAGTTTTGCTACCAATATACCTTCATTTTTTGCAGGAACCAATTATTCTTATTGGAAAACTAAAATGACTTCATTTTTACAGTCTAGTAACTTAGACTTGTGAGATGTCATTGAAGATGACCCAACTTTTCCTTCAAAACTAGTTGATGGAGTCATGGTTCCAAAACCCAAACAAAAATGGGATGAGCATGATAAAAAAAATTTCCAATTAAATGTTAAGGTCGTTTATACTTTACAATGTGCTATGAATAGAAATGAATATAATAGAATTTGTCAATGCAAATCGACTAAAGAAATTTGGAGATTACTTGAAGTAACTCATGAAAGAACAAATCAAGTTAAAGAGTCAAAAATCAATTTACTTGTTCATAGTTATGAATTGTTTTTTATTAAAGATAATGAAACTATTGTTAAGATGATTACTAGGTTCATTGACATTGTCAATGGTTTTGAAGTTTTGAGAAAGACTTACAAGGAATTGGGATGTGAAGGTCACAGCAATTCAAGAAGCCAAAGACTTGACCAAGCTACCTTTAGGAGAGCTCATAAGGTCATTGATGATATATGAGATCAATTTGGCAAATAAGCAACAAGAATAGGAAGATGAAAAAAAATGTATTTAAGCCCTTCTTGAGCTGGGTTGAGAGATTCAAACTTGTTATTTGAGTATTAAAAGCTTCAAGTGAGTAAATACTTGAAGGGATTGTGTAAGAGCCCATTTGAGCTGAAATCCAAGTGTAGAGATGATTAGAAGTTTGGTTGAAACTTCAAGTATAGTAGAACCCTCACTCAGTTAGGAGCTTGAGGAAAGTGGACATAGGCAAAGGGTGTCAAACCACTATAAAATTTGAGTTTGCTTCCACTAACCTTATTTCTTTATATTTATACTTCTTTTACTTGAATTTGTTGTGTTTGAAAAAAAATTATAAAACCTAATTCACTCCCCTCCCTCTCTTGGGTGTTTTATCTATTAAGATTACCTTTTATTTTCTCAAAGTGACTTTCTATCTTGACTTGAAATAGTGTATAAAAACTATAAAATTAACTGCAAAATTTTTAATTGTCCTATGAAAAAAATTGGTATTATTTTGTGGAATATATAGATTTATAAAAATCAATTAGTGTTTAGGAAAATCCAACCCAGCCCCTTTCTCATTAATGAGAAAGCTACCTTAAACTTCCAAAATCTACAAAATTATGTGATTGTCTATTATTTTCAAAATGAATGATGCAACATCCCTTGAATGGTTTAAAAATAGATTCATTGGATTCCTCCTGTTAATGGAAGTTTCAAATTAAATTTCAATGGTTTAAGGATAGAAAATAAAAGTGCATCAGGATGGGTTATTAGAGACTCTAATGGAATCATAAAAATGGTTGCAAGTAGGCACATAAAACAAGGTTTCAATAATTATTGTGGAATATATGGCTTTAAGAGATGACATATTATCTACTAAAAACTATGAGTTCTTAAATCTAGATATTGAAGGTGACTCAACAATAGTAATAGATTGTTATAATAACAAAAATAATCTTCCTAGTTTTGTTATATTATTAATAGAGGATATTTGAAAATTATCTAAATATTTATAATTATCATTAAATTTATGAGAAAAGAAATAGAATATCATACTATTTAACTAAGAAAGGTATTATAATATGGAGTCAATCATTTGGAGATCGAATTTTCTTAAAAAAATGTTATAAAATTTAGTTTTGAAAATTATTATGTCACGTCTTTCAGTCAAATTTATAAGTATTCTATTTCGTAGTCCTTTTTTTTTTTGAAAAAAAAAAAAAGAAACTTCCAAATTTCATTGAAAAAGCTAAAAAAATTCCTAAACAAATGAAGACAAGTAGCAGTGTAAACTTAAGTTAAAAAGGAAAAGGACAGACAAATGGTCAGATTACATCCCTTATGGCCCATTTAAAACCTTAGCACCTGAACCTTTTCACCTGTAAACTCCATCCCAACCTTCCTTTAAGAAATGGCTGATCTTACCACCTATACAAAAAGCGTTTTGAGTTACAAAGGAAAAAGGCAAAAAGGTAAAAGAACAAAAGACAAACCTTGGCGTCTGAACCTTTTCACCTGTAAACTCCATCCCAACCTTCCTTTAAGAAATGGCTTATCTCCCACCTACACAAAAAGTACTTGGCTTTTTTTCTTTTTCTTTTTTCCTTCCACAAGCTTCCACGTGAGCGGTGGGATTTTTTTACAAGAGTACGATAATTTAAAAAAAAATAATTCCAAAATTATAAAAAATAATTTTAAATATATCGTAGTTTTGGATAGATAAAAAAGAGAATATTTTTTAAAAAAAATCATCTTTTTAAAAGATAATTTATTTTCTTTAAAAAAAATTATTTAGTTAAAATAGTCTCTTAAAGGGATAATTTCCCGAGGGAAAAATATGTCTTAAAAAAATTGTTTTTTAATAGATGATTTTGTTAAAAAATAAAATAATATAATTGTAAAAAGTAGGAAATCGTCTTTTAAATATACCATTTTGTGGATAAAAAAAGGTGAGAAATTTTCATAAAAAATAAAATTAAATTAAATTTAAAAAAAACCAACCAAAACAAGAAAGTGAGAATCTAAAAAAGGTCAGAATTTAAAAAAAAAAAAAAAAATCTAAAAAGTGGGAAATTATCTCTTGAATATACTATTTTCTCAAAAAAAATAAAAAAGTGTAAAAAGTGAAAAATGTCCCTTCAAAGTGATGATTCTCACTAAAAAGAAAAAAAAAAAAAAAGAGAGAAATTTTATTAAAAAAAAAAAAAAAGAAGAAAATTACAATTTTCAACAACCCAGTACAGTCTAAATTTCATGAAGGCACTATTTATAATTAAAAATTGGAGAGGCGGCATCATGATAAAGGGCGTGGAGATGTGGAGACGGGATGCATCTCATCGCCCCTTTGGGTTCAGGATCTCAGAGAACACGGCACCTGACATCAGCGCATCAGATTCACAACTGGTTGAACTTTTTTCTTCTCCGCTAGATTGTATCATTACCCCACTGCTATTCGAATCCCACGTGCCTCCACTATTACTAGTACTAGTTAACACGTACACATCGTCACTATCATCAGTAATGGAGGCCTTCAGTGGGGCTTCTTCGTCCTTCACTTTTCTCCATGACCCACTCTGCTCCATCTCCTGCTCCGCGCTCTCCTGTAGCTGCATTGCAAATTGAAGGCCCCACACCACATCGCTCATGGATGGCCGTTCGATCCCCTGATCCTGCAAACAACTCACTGCGATCTCCCCAAACTTCTGCAGACAGTCCGGCGCTGTCTTACCCTTTAAAAACGGATCAACGATCTGTTCGAGCTTCCCATCTCGATAGCAGGCCGGGGCCCACTGTGCTAGACTCACCCGCTCTTTCTCCACCGTCTGATTCAGGGGTGGCCTCGCGCACAGTACTTCAAACAGCACCACACCGAATGAGTACACGTCGGATTTCTCCGTTAGCTGTTGCCGCCGGTAATACTCTGGGTCCAAATACCCGAAACTACCCTTCACCACTGTGCTGACGTGGGCGTTCGACATGCTGGTAGGGCCCATCTTTGACAATCCGAAATCCGAAACTTTGGCCACCCATTTCTCATCCAACAGGATGTTGGTTGTCTTCACATCCCGGTGAATGATCGTGTGCTTCACACCTGTATGAAGATAGTGCAACCCTCGAGCTGCGCCAATGCAAATCTCGAGCCTCTGCTTCCACGACAATGGAGGATTATCTGTTTTGTAGAGATGATCGCGGAGAGTGCCGTGGGCCATGTAATCGTACACGAGGATCATCTCGCGATTGTCGTTGCAGTAGCCGATTAGAGATACCAGATGAAGGTGGCGGAGCTGGGAAAGCATCTCGATCTCAGTCTGGAATTCCTGGGCCCCCTGCTGTGACTCTGGATTCAACCGTTTGATTGCCACCGGTGTTGTTCCGCCGTTGATATACCCTTTGTACACGTTCCCAAAGCCTCCGACGCCGATGATGAAGACTTGGTCGAAGTTGTTAGTGGCCACCTTGACTTCTTGCAGAGTGAAGTGACGGCACAGATCGGAGGGCAGAGATGAGCGGCTGGTCTTCGTGGACTTCACCGAGGTATAAGAAAATTGGCCCCACCATGATCCTCCATCGCTGGGTTCGGAGTCTCTTACTCTCCTTCCTCGCCAGACAATAAAGAGAACTATAACAGAGAGCGCGATTAGGCCTGCGACCACGCTACCGGCAATTGCGATAAGCTTTGTTTTGTTACTCTTGGGCGAGGTAGACTGTACAGGCGGTGGTGGGGCAGGAGCCTCCGATGGATCTGGATTGGGCCCGGCGAGGCTTTTTTCAGGATTGCTGAGTTTGAATAGCTCGATTCCGTTGAGGATTGCATCATTGTAAACGGTTTCATAATCCGGGTTAGGATGCAGTTGTATGTAGAGGTTTTGTTTTTTGTTACTTCCCTGGCTTGGCATCATTACCCCATAATCTTTGTATATGGGAACTCCGTTTCCCGTGCTCCATGTGATCACGTCTGCATTATTCTCCGCCGTCTGGTTAGCTATGATAATCGAGAACTCCCTGTCCTGCTGCTCCTGGATCTCTGGTTGGAACTCGCAAAAATGTAATCTAAGCATGTAACTAAAACCAGAGTCCACAGGCAAAAACCAAGTAAGATTGTATCCCATGTTCTCAGTTTTGTTGTTTCCCATGGTCCGGGCGGTGCGGTAGACATCAAGAGGTGCCGTGTAATTTGGTATTTGGGTGAATTTGAGATTGATGCTGGTGTTGGCGGGTACAAATGCTAGTTTCACGCAGTATTCATCGTCCGCATCCCAAGTACGGAACATGCCGGTGTCATCCGTGGGCGAAAGAGATTTCCCACCTACGTTTAGTCGGTATACATTTTCCAGAGCATGATCGGTTTCAACGAAAAATGAATTCTGTTGACCGATAAACTTAAACCCTCCATCTTGTGCAGTGTAGTAGAGATTGTGGGGCATGGAGACAATTTCAATTCCGTTAATAAAAGCGTATGCATCCGCAGCCGCAGTGGGAGTGAATGTTATATTCAGCTTCTCACCTTCTTCATTGAAGTAGATACAGAATTCTCTCACTATCGTTTCCTTACGAAGATCTTCAGCAGCAAGGGCAGCACTGAAGTTGCTAAGAAGAGTGTAGCCACCACCGGTTTTGACCGAGAAAAAAGCTTTAGATCCGTCGAACTCCCCGTATGAAGATGGATAAAAGTGCAAGCGAATGTATTTCTGGCCGGCTGTGAGGGGAAATGAGTATGTGAACTCATTGCGAGATAGCCGCGCTGTGGAATAGGGAACCGATTCAAAAGGTTGTTCGGCTGCGGGAGATGTAGTTGATAGCTTGCCCTTTTCCGAAGGGGAGAATTTGGAATCGACGTCGCCCGTCCAGTTCCTGCCCAATGCTTGCCAATTTCCGGCGGAGCCACAATTAATGGCGAAGTTTTCTGTAGGGGTGTAACCGGCGATGGGGATGGTGAGGTAGTGGAGGAAGATAAAGAGATAGACAGGGGTGAGAATGGATGGAATGATTAAACAGAGGCATCTATGGCCAGTATTCCTCATGGTGGCAGATGAAGGGCCCAATTTTTGCGATGGAGAGATATTAGGGAAGAAGAGAGGAAGTTAAATCATGGAGAGGAGAAGCAGGGAAGGAAATGGGGCAATATTATATGCAGATACTACTATTATGGATATTCATAAAATTATATCAGCACCGGATGATAATCTATGCACGAAAAATAAAATAGCATTTCTTATGTAAAAACAATGGGTGAGCACTGAGCAGAACTCAAGTAGACAGGGACATAAAGACGATGACAAATGGGTAATGAGTAATCAATAGGGGCAATGGAAGACTCAGACACAATTTATCAAATCCGTGGGTCGGCAAGTGGCTGGTAGAAGTAGACCCCTCAAAGTGGTTGAACACACCCAATCAGATCCAAACGTCTTATTTGGGTAATTAAGAGTGGAAACAGTCCACATTGGTTAGTGCCCGGCGGAGGTGCAGTGATCATAAACTCGGAGGGCCCTACATCATCTTATCATCTTTTCATGCATGCCCACCAAATACAACAAAATTACACTCTCATTTTTTAATAGAGAATCTAGGAAACTTTTTTTTTTTTTTTTTTGGTATCTTTGATTCCCATGAAAATGTTAGAAAAATAAAATAAAATAAATGAAAAAAAGTAAATAAAAAATAATAAATTATTTTTATATATTACTTTAAACTTATTTTATTTAATTTTATTCTTTAATATAAAATTAAATAATTTAAAAATATATAAAATTTTAACTAATTTTTATTATATTTGATTTATTTTTTTTATATTTTTCATAGCATAATTAAATATAAGAAAATTATTTTTAACTTTTTTTTTTAATATTTTCTCAAAACCAAGTATAATCTTAAAGAATTTGTTAGCATATTTTATTTGGCTGATAATCTTTTTCCTTTCTTATGCATGCAAATACAACTTGTTATTTGGATTTTATTCGTCATGCTATATATATTGGGAGTTATTGAGTTTTATTTATTTATTTATTTTTTTATTTTTATTTAAGACTTCATTGTTAATTAGTCTTAATGTTCTAAAGTATGAGATCTAGGGAATTAGTTACTCATTAAAGTATGATTTGTATGTTGGATCATGGTTCTATCTCTTCTCAATTTTAGGTCCTTGTTTTGAGGGGGAAAAACATTTTTAAAATTGATAAGATTTAGATTCATGTTATTAGAAAATAAATATATTCTTTTAATTATCATTTTTCTTAAAAAAAATTAAAGCTTGATGAAATTTAGGGAAAATGGACATGAATTTTATTCCTTGTTGTGATTAGAAACATGCATTTTAATTAATCTATATAATGGTCTTAATAAGTAAAGATCTTTTCTTAGATATTTCAAGATGTGAATTGAGTGTTTTTGAAAATTCTAAAATGACGTAGATTTGTTTCTTCTTGTTTTTCAAAGGAAATCAAATTAAATTATTTCTTCTTATTAATATATAGGTTTTGAAAGTGTTGAATATGTTTGAAATATCCCTATGTGCATAAAATAAAAATATTTTAAAATTCCTATGATGAAAAATACTACTTTAGACATTCAAAATTCGATATCTTAAGTCCAAGGATGTTTCATTTTATTCTAAAATTGCCCCATAAAAAAAATGAAAAATTCAAAAGTTTTGGGGAATTATAAAGTCAAATGATATGTATAAATATTTATTTAAAAAAATTAAGTATTTTTTTTTTAAATAATAATGTAAGGTGGAATGAAAATTTCAGGTTAATGATTTCATTATTTAGAATTGAAGATTTGCCTTCTTTACTTATGGTTTATCCTTTTTAATCTTAAAAACCTTTTAAATTCTAGAAATTAAATTATTTTGGTTCTTCTCTTAGGTTATTGAAAAAAATTTCATGCTCTATTATATTTAGATTACTTACTTCCTGAGTTTTTTAAAATTCTAATTCAAGAGTATTGAAATATTCCAAGAAGTGTTAAAAAAGTGTTTAATATTGACCTTTGAAAATTTAGGAATTTATTTGAAATTCCATCTTACCATAAAGTTTTAATGTTTAATTTGAACTTTCTTAGGATAGAATATATTTTAGGAAGTTGAGTCAATAAGATTTAGAACTTCATACATTTACAATTTTCTTAATTAACTAGAGAGAGAATATTTTATTATTATTTGAATTATCTTTTGGAACTTTGTTTTCTCCGTTTAATTGAATTTGGACATTAGGTATTTTAATTCTTCACGATTGCTTTATCATTCTTATATTTATCATTTTTGTGACTAAAAGGGAGTAAAAATGTTTATGAAGTTTATTGATGATATATATATATATATATTTGCCGTGCTTTTCACAAATTTATTGTTTAAGTATGTGTAGATTATAGGAAATTAACATTATTGCGTATGAAGTTGTTTAGACTAGGATTGGGATCGTATCATTGAGGTTTCATGAGAGTTATGAGGGGCTTCATTGTATCTTTGTATTCTATTACAAAATTGTCAAAGAAGAGATTGATAGTATATTTTATTTAGTTGATAATTTTGTTTTAATTAGATGCAACTTACTTCCTTCAATCATTTTTATCATAAGACAACTTTGTATTTCTTCAAATTTTGATTCAAGTTATTTTGAGTTGTAAAATTAAAAGTAAGTATGTATCCATGGTTGATAAAGCTTTTAAAATTACTAAAATGAGAAATTAGGAAGGTGATATTTTATATTTCTTACTTTGCTTTCTACAATGTTTTCAATTCCAAAAATTATTTTTGATAAGTTCTAAAATTGTATCTTTAAATTGGCATTTGATTCTAAAAATGATTTTTAGAATATTTTAAAATTAGGAAAGTCTCCCATAAGTCTAAAAAAGGTCTTATAAATATAAATATTTTGTTTAAAATAAAAGTGGAATTTTTTAAACCTTAAGAGAACATAATCATTTATCAAAGTTTGATCCTTCAACTCTTAAACTTTTAAGACCATTTTTTTAGAGTAACTTTTGACAGAAGTTGGAGATCTCATCACAGAACTTCAATAAGGGTTTTGAGGAATCTATTAAGGAGTACAAAAGAGTATTGCCTTTGGAACGTGAAAAACGAGTATAAGTGCTAACGAAATAAGATCTTAATGAGTATATGCATCCAAGCAAGTAAAATTGTATATCTTTTTGTTCATAATTAATTAGTGGATTATTTAGTGGTCGAGAGACCATCCATGGTTTTTTTACACCTAATAGATTGTTAGATGGATTTTCTATATCATATCAATGTGTTAATCTATGTGATTGATTTTATTTATATTTGTATGAGATTGGTTGCTTTCAATACATAATAAATAATTAATTTAAAGAGACAAACTAAAAATTGATGATAAAGTATTAATTTGAGGATTAATTCAAAGACTACATATTCATCCCCTTCAAGGTAAAGATTAGACATTAAATTTCTTACTTAATTTAATTTTCTTTTTTTACAGATTATATGAGTTAGGAGACAAATAATAACAACACATACTATAGAATTTCAAATTTGGTTTAGAATTTAGTGAATTTATTTTAGATTAATTATTTATCTAAATTAAGTAATTTTTATACTATTGATTTTGTTTTCATGAAACAATTTATGAAAATTTTTTAAATATCAATATATATATATATATATATTTTTTGGAAAAGAGAAAGTTGGAGAAAAACAAAATATATTTTAGTCATATATAATTTTTTTCTTGGTGACTTTGTCAATTTATAGTAAATTCATTTCTTATCCAAATGACATAAAATTGGGATAGTTTATTTATTTTTAAGATAGTACTTACTCCAAAATTTTTAAAAATAAATTTGGTTTTATTTTATGTAATAAATTAGAATTGAATATTAAAAAGAGAAATGAACAAAAGTAATTTTCCCATTAAGATAAAAGTTAAAAAGAAAATTCAAATTTTCTATTAAGACAAGATATTTTTTTAAAAAAGTGATAAATTTAAAAAATAAACAACTTTAAAGATAAATTATTTACTATTGAATTGCTAGTTAAAAGAATTTTGGGAAGAAGTTAACATTGTTATCCCACTCCTTCCAATTTAGAGGGATACGTGGTGGATTAGTTACAAAATCCATATGGAAATTATTAATTATTTTGGCACATATATGTACAAACTCATTGGCTGGAGTCATATTTATTTATTTGATAATTTTCTTATATTTGATGTTATTATAATAAATATAAAAAAATAAAATAAAAATTAATTAAAAATTATATGTTTTTACGTTATTTAATTTTTTTTAAAAAAATTAATAATAAATTTAAAAACAATTTATTAATTTTCATCTCCCTTTATTTTTTTCTTTTCATTATTTTTTTTTTTTTTTTTTTTGAGAAGGATAAAATTCAAAGGTGACTCTAGTCACACACGTGTCAAGAAGATTAAGATTCTCTCGTGTTCTCCACTTGCTTTAAAACTTATTAGTCAATTCATAATGTATGAAATTGAGATAACGTGTACAAGAGTCTTTGTCAGAGTCCAGAAAGTCTTCAATAGCTGGCCCTGGTGGACTGAGCACTAGTATAAGAAAATGGACCCCACCATGATGCTCCTGTGTCGGCGTCTCGCCGTCTTCCCTCTCGCCGGCGAATGAATAAACATAGACTAGAGAGTGCAACTATGCAGGCAACCATGCCGCTGACAATTGCTACAAGCTGTGTGTCATAATCCTTGGGCGAGGTAGACTGTGCAGGCGGTGGGGGAACCGAATTAGGAGGCGGGTCTGGATTTGGTCCGGCCAGGCTGTTATCAAACTTGCTGACTTTGAAGAGCTCGATTCCATTCAGAATTGCATCATTGTAAAGGGTTCTCCAGTCCGGGTTAGGATGCAGTTGTATGTAGAGGTTTTGTTTTTTGTTGCTTCCCTGGCTTGGCATCATGACCGCATAATCTCTGTATATGGGAACTCCGTTTCCGCCGCTCCATCTGATCACGTCTGCATGATTCTCCGCCGTCTGGTTAGCTATAAAAATAGTGAACTCCCTGTCTTGCTGCTCCGTTATCTCGGGTTGGAACTCGCAAAAGTGTAGTCTAAGCAGATAGTTAAAACCAGAGTCCACAGATAACACCCAAGTAAGATTGTATCCCATGTTCTCAGTCTTGTTGTTCCCCATCGTCCGGGCGGTGCGGTAGACATCAGGCGGTGCCGTGTATTCCGGTTGTTGAGTAAACTTGAGATCAATATTGCTGTTGGCCGGTACAAATGCTAGTTTCACGCAATAATCATCATCCTCATCCCAAGTGCGGAACATGCCTGTGTCTTCCATGGGTGAAACAAATCTCCCACCCACGTTCAGTCGGTATACCATTTCCAGAGCATACTCGATTTCAATCCAAAATACATTTTTTTGGCCGATGAACTTAAACCCTCCATCTTGTGGGGAGGTATAGTAGAGATAGTCGGGCATGGAGACAATTTCAATTCCGTTAATAAAAGCGTATGCATCTGGATCACTGGCCGTTGGAGTGAATGTTATGTTCAGCATCTGATCTCCTTGTTTGACATTGACACAGAATTCTTTCGATACGGTTTCATCCCCATGGGCATCAGCAGCGAGTGCAGCACTGAAGTTGTTAAGAAGTGTGTAGCCACCGGTCTTAACTGAGAAAAAAGCCTTTGATCTATCAAAGCCCGCAACGGAAGATGGATAGAAGTGCAAGCGAATGAATTTCTGGCCGGTTGTGACAGGAAATATGTAAGTGAATTGGAAGCGAGATAGTCGTGCGGTGGCGAAGGGGACGGGATCAACTGAGGGGGATGTCTTAGCTGCCTTTGAGATTATAGACGCCTTGTTTTGTTCTATGAGGGAGAATCGGGAATTGGTGTCTCCGATCCAGATTCGGTTATCCCATGCTTTTAAATTCCCGGACGCACCACAGTCAACGGTGTAGATATCAGTAGGATTGTAGAGAGGTGGGGAGTCACCGGTGATAGGGATCGGAAAGAAGTGGAGGATGAGGAGATAAAGAGGGATAATAAATGAAAGGACGTTTGGAGAAAGGCGTTTGTAGCTGGTATTTCTCATGGTAGCTGATGAAGTACTGCATAATTTTCCCAGGGAGATGGGTTATATCAGAGAGGGGACAATATTGGTCTCCATTCACGTTTGATGTTTGGTTGCAAAAGTATCAAGGGAAAAAACTGTTTCCTTTCATTGTGAAAAATGGGAAGAAAATAAGATTAATTAAAATTAGTTAAAAACTTATGTAATTTTAAATTATTTAATTTTTTTATAAAAAATATATAAAATGAATTTAAAATAATAAATAAAAATAATTTATTAAGTTAATATTTTATCTTTTTATATTTTCTTTTCTTCTCATTTTCCTTTAGATGATGTTTGGTTTCTGAAAAATATTAAGAAAATAAATATTAAAATTTTTTTTTCATGTTTGATTTATATTATAAAAAATATATAAAAAAAATTATAATTAAAATTAATTAAAAACTTATATTTTTTTATTGTTTAATCTTTATATTAGTAAGCTAAATAAGTGAATGAGTTTGACATAATAAATAAAAAAGTTTATTGATTTTAAATTTTATTTTTTATTTTCCTTCTCTCTTTCTTACCTTTTACCCTTCTCTATTTTATTTCCTTTGCATTTTTTCTCGATTTTTTTCGATACCAAACATATCCTTACATTTTTTAAGAGCCAAACATAGCCTATATAAAATTGAATTTAAGCAAAAGCTTTGATAAAATCTTCCTTAGCAGTCTTTAGCACGAAACTAAAGTGGTGTTAATTATTTGGGTACAAGAGTGCTTCAAGGTGGTGGGACGCAGTAAAAAGGAAGAAGCATGCCACACACTCAACCTGCCATTTTGGAATTTGAAAATTTTACACACGATTGAAGACTAAAATAAATAAAAAAAGCAATAATAATATATTTTTGTAACTGATTCACATAAATCTCCATCACTATCATTTTTGTTAACTTGATCAAAACTGGGTTTTTAAATATTAATTTTAATTTTAATTTTTTATATATCAAATGCAACAATTTTATAAAAATATTCTTAAAAACTTTCTGATTTAGACACTTTCTGTTGTGCAGACTTTAGTTGAAATCGACTACTATAAAGTTGTGTTTTGGAGTCCGGCTTTAAGGAAGCCATGCTTCCAACAAGAAAAGCACTTAAATTCCAGAGTATTTATAAAATATGATACTCTTCTCCTTGGGCTTGAAGGATAATAATACCATGCATGCTCCTGCTGTATCTATAATGACGAGATAATTGATGTCAAGGACACCTCAAATTACACTTAACAGTTAAAAATTCTTTCCTTCCAATATTCTTACACGTAAAACCATACATAAGAAATAAATAAGTTAACTAAGCTAAATTTTATTCTTAAATTTTTATATTCATGCTTATTGTCAAAAATTAAAGAAATCATAAATTTTGTATGTTATCCGAATCTGTGGTTGTAATAAAATTTAAATTTTAATGTATGAATTTACATAAAAATTGCTAATTTTGAGAGAATATAAAATTAACTACAAAGAATAAAGTTTATATTCATACTACTAATTATTTAAAAATTCTGATGAAGAAATGATAGCGCTAGAAACTTCATAATAAAGATCAATTAAACAAGTAGTCCAATTACCTTATTTGATAAAAATGACCCACCTGTTAAGTGCCCTGTTAGTCCAATACATGCCTGATTTCATCTCCCTTGGGGCTTCATGATATCAGACAACACATGGATCGTCTTCCATCATAACACTAATTGAACTTTTTTCATCATTGCTCGGGATTGTCACCCTGCTAGCCTCTGAATCGTAGACGTCTCTACCTCCATTATGAAACACATCTTTGTCGTCGTCATCTGTACCAGAAATTTGTGATAGGTCCTCCTCATGGTCCAGGGACTCATTTATACTGTTCCCCTTTTCTGTACTTTCCTGGAGCTCCAATGCAAGCTCAAGGCCCCTCACCACATCGCTCATTGACGGACGCTTGATCCTTTGATCAAGCACGCAACTCACTGCAATCTCTCCGTATTTCTCCAAGCACATTGGTGCAATCTTACCCTTCAAATGGGGGTCGATGATTTCCTCCAGCTTTCCATTTTTGTAGCTGGTGACGGCCCAGTGTGCCAAGCCCGCTTGCTCTTCCTCCCCTGTTTGATTTACAGGTGGCCTTGCACACAGTACTTCAAATAATACCACCCCAAATGAGTAGACGTCAGACTTCTCGTTCAGACGTTGGAATCTGAAATACTCTGGATCCAGATAGCCAAAACTACCCTTGACAACTGTGCTGATGTGGGCATTTGCCACGCTGGTAGGACTCATTTTGGATAGGCCGAAGTCGGAAACTTTAGCCACCCATTTATGATCCAATAAAATGTTGGTTGTCTTGACATCACGGTGAATGATTGTCTTCTTCACACCGGCGTGAAGGTAGTGCAGTCCACGCGCAGCTCCGATGCAAATCTGAAGGCGTTGGGTCCACGGCAGAGGAGGATTATCAGTGTTGTAGAGATGATCGCGGAGGTTGCCATTGGCCATGTACTCGTACACAAGGATCATCTCACGTTTATGGTTGCAGTAACCAACGAGAGACACAAGATGAATGTGACGCAGCTGGGAAAGCATCTCGATCTCAGTCATGAACTCGTGGGCCCCCTGCTGTGACTCAGGATTTAGGCGTTTCATCGCCACCGGTGTAGTTCCTCCATTGATATATCCTTTATACACGTTACCAAAGCCTCCCTCTCCGACGATGTATCCCTTGTCAAAGTTCTTGGTGGCCGTCTTGATGTCTTGCAGACTGAAATGACGGCACAGATTGGATGTTAGAGATGAACGGTGGGCGTCGGTGTACTTACCCCAAATATAAAAAACTGGGCGCCGCCATAGTGTTCTGTCTCTGAGGCCAGGATCTCTTTTTCTCTTCATTTGATGCACGACAAAGATGCATAAAACTGAGCCTGCTGAAGAATTTGAAGACTAATTATGGAGGAACATAGACTCAATTCATTCTATGATACTCTTTTTACAATGAAAGAAAGCATAAATAAATAGCCTACAGATATGAGACAATTCCGGACGGAATTTCCCTTACATGGAAAGAGAATAAACTCTTACATGGAAAGTGAATAAACTATTACATGGAAAGAGAATAAACTCTTACATGGAAAGTGAATAAACTACCTTGCTAGAATTACTCCTAAATCAATTATAATAAAGGCTGTATATTACACTAATTTAGGGAAGTAAACAGAGGGTGCTAAATATGGGAAGGAACGCATAGGATGGAAGGCGACGTGGGCTTGATTTCCAACACTCCCCCTCAAGCCGCGTTGTAGATGTTGATCATTCCAAGTTTTCCTGTCAGATCTTCGAAGTTAACTCGAGCAAGAGCTTTTGTGAGAATGTCAGCCGTTTGACAGTTTGTCGGAGTGTAGCTGACTTTGAAAACTCCTTCTTCAATCTTTTCCTTGATAAAGTGTCGATCTATCTCCACGTGTTTAGTTCGATCATGATGAACCGGATTCTTAGCGATACTGATGGCAGCTTGATTGTCGCAGTATAACATCATGGGATGCTTCAATGGAACCCGTAATTCTTCTAACAGCCTGTTCAACCAGATTCCCTCGCAGATACCTTGTGCCATAGCACGAAATTCTGCCTCAGCACTGCTACGGGCTACCACTGACTGTTTCTTGCTTCGCCATGTAACCAAGTTCCCCCAGACAAATGAACAATAGCCTGAAGTTGATCTCCGATCAGTCACTGAACCTGCCCAATCTGCATCTGAAAAAATCTCAATCTCTTTCTTTGTTGTTCTTTGAAAGAAGAGACCCTTTCCTGGTGTCATCTTGAGGTACCTCAATATTCTGATCACAGCAGTCATGTGTTTTTCGGTTGGATTATTCATGAATTGACTTACCACACTAACGGAGAAGCCGATGTCTGGCCTTGTATGAGAAAGATAGATGAGTTTCCCCACAAGACGTTGATATCTTCCTTTATCAACTGGCGTACTTCCATCACTTTCTTCCAGTTTGACAGTTGCATCCATAGGTGTTTCTGCCGGCTTGCATCCTAGCATTCCTGTTTCATTCAATAAGTCCAGAATGTATTTGCGTTGTGAGACTGCTATACCTTTCTTTGACCTAGCAATCTCCATTCCGAGAAAGTACTTGAGGTTTCCAAGATCCTTGATCTCAAATTCCTTTGTCAGTAATTTTTTAAGTAAGTCAATTTTCTCTTCATGATCACCTGTCAAAATTATGTCGTCCACATATACAATGATAATTGCCAGCTTCCCTTCTGGGAAGTGTTTCACAAATAATGTGTGATCGGATTGACATTGAATGAATCCGTACCCTTTCACTACCTTAGTGAACCGTTCAAACCAGGCCCTGGGAGATTGTTTGAGACCATACAAGGATTTTCGGAGTTTGCAAACCTTGTTGAAGTTTGATGTCGTCTCAAGTCCAGCAGGAATGTCCATGTAAACTTCTTCCTCTAAGTCACCATTGAGGAAGGCATTCTTCACATCAAGTTGGTGAAGCGACCAATCGAGATTAACTGCCAAGGATAAAAGTACACGAACAGTATTGAGCTTGGCAACTGGAGCAAAAGTTTCTTGATAGTCAATGCCATAGGATTGGGTGAATCCTTTGGCAACCAACCGAGCCTTATACCTGTCCACATTACCATCTGCTTTGTACTTTACTGTGAAAATCCACTTACACCCAACTGGTTTCTTACCTCTTGGGAGGTCAGTAATTTCCCACGTACCATTCTTTTCCAGCGCCCGAACTTCCTCATCGACTGCCGCCTTCCACTTAGGATACTTGAAAGCTTCCTGAATATTCCGAGGAACTTGTATCTCTGTGATGCTAGAAGTGAATGCACGAAACGTAGGTGATAGCTTATCATAAGAAATAAAATTTCCAATGGGATGCTGAGTGCATGATCGAATTCCTTTCCTCCAAGCTATGGGCATATTAAGAATATCATTTTCTAACTCGGAATCAACAGTACCATCAGGAGCGTTGTTACCTGGAAGTTTGCTTGGATTAGGACCCGGTTCAGCCTCATGGGTTTGTTGAGAAAGTGCTCCTTCCTCCGTTTCCTCTTGGATGTGCTCCTTATCCCACAAGTCAACAATGGACTCGGGCTGATTAAATGACTCTGGAGGAATGTGATTTTCAGTGATGATGGGTGACTCACTGAATGACTCAAGATCCCAAAATTGATATTCCTGAGTTGAATTCTCCCCCTGAATATCGTTTTTGGGATAGTAAGGCTGGGTTTCAAAAAATGTGACATCCATTGAATTGTAGAATTTTCTTGTGACCGGAGAGTAACACTTATACCCTTTTTGATTTGAAGAATACCCAAGAAAGATGCACTTGAGTGACCTAGGATCAAGTTTATTTCGATGTTGTTGATTGATATGAACAAAAACAGAGCACCCGAAAATTTTGGGTGGGACGGTAGAGATGAGACGAGTAGTCGGAAAGGATTTTAGGAGTGTTTGACAAGGTGTTTGGAATTTTAGTACCCTAGATGGCATCCTATTGATGAGGTAGGCTGCCGTAAGGACAGCTTGCCCCCAGAATAATTTTGGAACATTCATGGAGAACATTAGTGATCTAGCCACCTCTAACAAATGCCTATTTTTCCTTTCAGCGATTCCGTTTTGTTGTGGGGTATCAACACATGAACTTAAGTGAACTATCCCTTCTTGTGCTAGAAATTCTCCTAGAATGGAGTTGAAATAATCCCTAGCATTATCAGACTTTAGAATTTGTATTTTTGACTGGAATTGGGTCTGAATCATATTTTTAAAATTTTTGAAAATTTGACTCGTTTCAGATTTTTCTTTCATGAGGAATACCCAAGTTAATCTAGTGTGATCATCTATGAATGAGACAAACCACCTAGTACCAGTTACATCTTTTATTCTTGACGGACCCCAGATATCGCTATGAATCATTGAGAATGGACTAGACTCTTTATAGGGTTGAATGGGAAAATGAGACCGGACTTGCTTTGATAATTGACAGATTTCGCACTCAAAGGATTTTGGATTTTTATGAAATAATGAAGGAAATAAATGCTTGAGATACATAACATTTGGATGACCTAAGCGATAGTGCCACAACATAATTGCACTATCGTTATTTTGACATGAAACCGAAAAAGAATTACTACCAACTGCCATTTGAGGTTGTTCTTGTGGATCATGGAGCTCCTTAAGGATGTAGAGTCCAGAGCATTCCTCAGCATTGCCAATCGTCTTCCCCGAATCCAAATCCTGAAATTCACAGTGAGTGGAGGAAAAATTAGTAATACACCTCTTTTCCTTAGTGAGTTTACTAATTGACAATAGATTACAGTCCAAGTTAGGAACAAGGAGAACAGAGTTGAGAGTAAGATCCCTTGATAGCACAACTGAACCTGTTCCGGCAACCTTTGATAGTGAACCATCTGCTATTCGGACTGTTAAATTATTTGGACATGAGCTATATGTATCAAAAATTGTCGCATCTCCCGTCATATGATCAGATGCTCCTGAGTCCACGATCCAAGGTTTTTTACGTTTCTTACCAACAGTAAAGGCATTCAAAAAATTACCTTTGTGAGCCAAGGTTCCGGAACCAATGAGCTGGTTGGAAGATGAGCCAGTTTGTGACTGTACTGACAAGAGAGGAGACAGTAGTTTCTGAAGCATCTCCATTTGCTCCTTATTAAAAGGGCTAGCTTCAGGTTGTGGCGATTGTTCATCGGTAGCCACATGATTGCCTCGTCCTTCTTTCTCAAGTGGTTGACGTGGCTTCCAATCTACTGGCTTTCCATGAATCTTCCAGCAAGTTTCTCTTGAGTGTCCCGGCTTTTTGCAATGATCACACCAAGGTCTACCTCCTTTAATTTTTTGACGGTTGTCAAAAGGAGCGAATTGAGTCTTAAGAGCCGAGCTTTCTGCCATATTCAGTTGTTGATGGGATCCCATCATGAGATTTTTCCGACTTTCTTCGCGACGCACTTCAGAGAATGCCTCTCTGAGGCTAGGTAGAGGTTTTACTCCCATGATTCTTCCTCTGATTTCATCAAGATTTTTGTTCAAACCTAACAAAAATTTAAACACACGTTTCCCTTCGACAATCTTTTTATACAACAAACCATCTGTAACACAATTCCAGTTATGAACCTCAAACGTATCAAGTTGACGCCATAGACGAGTAAGAGTATTGAAATATTCAGTTACCGTAAGGTTTCCTTGACGCAAATCGTGGAGGATGCCTTCAATCTGGATGATTTCAGATGTGTTTTCCTTGTCTGAGAAAGTTTCTTTTGCAATGTCCCAGATTTCTTTGGCAGTATCAAATGACAGAAAATTTTCACCAATGTCAGGGGTCATAGAGTTGACTAGCCAGGACATGACCATATTATTTTCTGCTATCCACTTCTTGTAGGTTGATGCTGTGGTTTCTGGTGCCGTCGAAGCTCCAGTGATGTAGTCATCTTTCTCCTTTCCCCGTATAAACATTAATATGGATTGAGACCACTGCAAATAATTTTGCCCATTCAGTTTATGGGCTGTGATTGGCAGATGAGAGGTTTCCATCTGATGAGAGGATGAAGATGATGAGATGATGATATCAGAAGTAGAGGATGATGAGTTGGTAGCCATTCCAAAGGCTGGACCGTATTTAGGCATAACCTAGAAGAATAGAATTGAGTAAAAAAAAAACTGACTAAAGATGAAGACGATGAGACAGGATTAAACCTGCTCTGATACCATGAAGAATTTGAAGACTAATTATGGAGGAACATAGACTCAATTCATTCTATGATACTCTTTTTACAATGAAAGAAAGCATAAATAAATAGCCTACAGATATGAGACAATTCCAGACGGAATTTCCCTTACATGGAAAGAGAATAAACTCTTACATGGAAAGTGAATAAACTATTACATGGAAAGAGAATAAACTCTTACATGGAAAGTGAATAAACTACCTTGCTAGAATTACTCCTAAATCAATTATAATAAAGGCTGTATATTACACTAATTTAGGGAAGTAAACAGAGGGTGCTAAATATGGGAAGGAACGCATAGGATGGAAGGCGACGTGGGCTTGATTTCCAACACCTGCAACTACACCGCAAACCACACCTCCGGTAATTGCAACAAGCTTCATTTTGTTACTTTCCCTCGAGGTAGGCTGTTGGTCTGGATTGGGATTGATGAGTTTGAACAGCTCGATTCCGTTGAGGATTGCATCATTGTAAACGGTTTCATAATCCAGGTTAGGATGCAGTTGTATGTAGAGCTTTTGTTTTTTGTTACTTCCCTGGCTTGGCATCATTACCCCATAATCTCTGTATATCGGAACTCCGTTTCCGCCGCTCCATTTGATCACGTCTGCATGATTCTCCGCCGTCTGGTTAGCTATGAAAATCGTGAACTCCCTGTCCTGCTGCTGCTGGATCTCTGGTTGGAACTCGCAAAAATGTAATCTAAGCAGGTAACTAAAACCAGAGTCCACAGGCAAAGACCAAGTAAGATTGTATCCCATGTTCTCAGTTTTGCTGTTTCCCATGGTCCGGGCGCGGTAGACATCAAGAGGTGCCGTGTAATTTGGTATTTTGGTGAATTTGAGATTAATGCTGGTGTTGGCGGGTACAAATGCTAGTTTCACGCAGTAGTCATCGTCCATATCCCAAGTACGGAACATGCCGGTGTCATCCTTGGCCGAAACATATTGCCCGCCTACGTTTAGTCGGTATACCATTTCCAGAGCATAATCTGTTTCAATGCGAAATGAATTCTGTTGACCGATAAACTGAAACCCTCCATCTTGTGGAGAACTGTAGTAGAGATCGTCGGGCATGGAGACTATTTCAATTCCGTTAATAAAAGCGTGCGCATCACCGATTCTGTCGCTTGGATTGAATACTATGTTCAGCATCTGATCTTCTTTGAAATTGATAACAAATTCTTTGGATATGATAGGGGAATCAAGAGCATCGGCTGCAAGTGACACATTGAAGTTGCTAAGAAAAGTGTGGCCATCAGTTTTGACTGAGAAAGAGGCTTTAGATCTGTGGAAGGCTCCATATGAAGATTGATAAAAGTGTAAACGGATGAATTTCGTGCCGGCTAAGACAGGAAATCTGTAAGTGAATTCAGAGTGTGAGAGCCGTGCAGTGGCAAAGAGAGGGGTATTATTGCTGCTGTCTACAGGTGCACTAGAGGTTGTTGATGCTCCTCCGTTTTCTTTGAGGAGGAATTTAGAATAGTTGTCTCCAATCCAGTTCCGGCCATCCGCTGCCTTGTAATCTTGGGAGACTCCACAGTCAATGAAGAAGGTCTCCTTAGGTGTGTAAAAAGACGACAACTCACCGGAGATGGCAGTGGTAAGGAGGCGGAGAAAGAAGACCAGATTGAGAAAGCTGAGGAAGGATATCATGTTTAGATAGAGGTTTTTTTGCCTAGTGGTTCCCTTGGTAGCGGATGAAGTCCTTGAAGTTTGATCAGAAGGTATGAGCAACTGCTTTCAAGTTAGAGGTAAACGTTTCAGTTTCCTTGCACTGACCATGACCATGACCATGTTATTAAAAACATATTAGGGTTAATCTAAAATTGGTTTTGAAACCACACGAATTTTGTATGAAAAGTGGGTTTTTAATAGTTTATTTTGAAAACTCCTCGTGCTGTTAAATAAGTTTAAGGATATAAACTGTTTTAGTAATAATTAAAAATATAGAAAATATTTAAAGGGTTTTTTATAGTGTATGAATGCAAACTGTATATTTAGATGATAAATTTAAAAAAAAAAACCCATTTTTTTTTCTTGAAAATAATTGTATAATATTTTTAAGGAATCCTCGTCAAACACAGATTTATTTATTTGTTTTTTAAACATTTAAGGAGGAATTATTATTTTAAAATTTTATGATGTAATTGTTTTTAGAAGCGTTGTCAAATACATCCTAAACCTCCCATTTTAAAAATATCTTTTAAATCAATTGTTTCATAAAATTGATTATATTTTCAAATAAATTTCATCATCTATTTCTCATAACAAGGCAAAATTAACGTAGAAATGTCAATGATTGAATTTTACAAAAACATAAAAAATTGAAAATGTCCAAAAAAATAATTACTGAAATACAACTTAATTAAAACTCATAAAAATATAATAAAAAATAAAAAATATTAAAATTTTATAATAAAACAAATATTTTTTTTTTCGTCGTCGTGGCATTATTTTCTTATTGGTAGAGACATTGCAGGAAGACAAACAAACGAAAGTGGGTGGGGAAAGAGTAGACGACTAATAAAAGTCCAAGTCATTTGCACATTTATTCCGACCATCCCTCAGCTTCCACGGACCCGCTAAGTCTTTAACCCATATATATATATATATATATGTATATATGAAATTTTAAATATATGTCAAAGTATATTAGTATTGCAGCACCAAAACCCTTGAATTTAAACATACGTACCCTAGAAACCTTACTGTTGTATTGGATAAAGAATTTACCAGTTAATTAATTACACATATTCCAATAGGTTATCCTGCTTCATACTATAGTACAAAACCTCGAGTTCAAATATCAAAATACGTATATAAGCAAACTTATATGGTGTAAGACTGCTAAGAGCCAGGTTGAATGACATTCATAAAACAAAAACTAGTATTGACATGGAGGAATCAAGGAAGATAATGAGCGCACTTGCAATCAATCATCAAACGAATAATAACTATGAATGAAATGTTTCCCAGTTGGAAAGGTTTACTAAGCAATTAACAATAAGTAGCTACTTGGATGGCTAGGTTATTATTTATCAGGGAAAAAAAGAAGAAGAGGTTTTAGGTACTTAATCTTTAGGTATGTTTCGTTTCTGAAAGCGTCGAGGAAAGAAAAAAAAAATCAAAAAAAAAAATTTCTCATATTTATAAGTTTATTATAAAAAAAAATGGAAGAATATTAAATATAATTAAAATTAGTTAAAAATTTATATATTTTAAAATTATTCAATCTTTATACGATAAAAAAAACTTAAATTAATTTTAAAAAACATTTAAAATTAATTTTAAAATTTTTAATATATTTTTATTCTCATTCATTTTTTCTTTTCTTACATTTTTCTTCCCTATTTTCTTTCTCATATAGAAGAGTTAAATATGTGAAATAGGTTTGAAGTAGTATATAAAATTAATTTATTAATTTTAAATCTATTTTTTATTATATATATAAATATATATTTATTTTATTTTTAAATTTTTCTCTCTATTTTTTTCCACACATCTTCTTTCAAAATTTCAATGAACCAAACACAACCTAAAAATTTGATCTACTGTATTTAATATGATGAAATGTAACATGAATATTTAATTTGCTTTCAATCAATTACTATAATTATATCTATGAATTAGAGAAATCATTTCACCATATTACAAAAAGCACAAAAAAGTACAATTTTTGAGCCTTGAAACATCCCGTGTTTTACCATATACTTATTGGTCCTCTCATACGCTACAATCCCCTTCATGCCCCGAAGATTCAAATGGTCTAATAAGTATATGGGAAAAACTACACTTGTTCCATATAGTGATGGACATGCTCCACGTATCACAATCCGATGAGAGAACCATTGGTTCCACCTTTAACCTATATTCTTTTTCAATCCTCTTGTGCATCCTTCCCTCCTTAGCAATTATAATTTATCACATTCAATAACAATATATAAAACTTGAAAATACATTTTATAGAAATCTAACTAATTTAGATTTATTCAAAGATATATATATATATATATAAACACAATGTTATATGCATGATATTTTTTAAATATAATTTTATTTTCAAATTTATACTTTTCTTATATTTAATTAATGTAAAGAGATATAAAGAATAACTCGTTAATAATTAGTGAAAAGGAATTTAAATATAAAATAATTAAAATTATTTATTCATTAAAGTTATATTTTAAAATTTTGTATTTGGTACAAACCTAGACCCTCATTTGGGGCTTGTTGTTTTTTATTTTATTTTATTTCATTTTCTGCAGGTTGCATTTTTTTAGCTAGGTGCCAGCATTGCATGCAGCCACGTGTTGCCTTGTGATTAACCATCAAAGAATCAACATTACTTTTTGAGGAGCTATGGGAGGATGACACGTAGGCGAAGGAGGTTCTTTTTGGCATGGAGGTTGTTATGTAGGAGCGGAAGAGAGAGGAGAGAGTTTCTGGCCGTTAAAGAGGAGCGTATCCTGGCAGAGAAGGAGGGTGGCTTTTTGGTGCAGAGATTCGGGCAGCTATAGAGAGGGAGGTGCGTTTTGAGTTGGCAGAGAGATATTTCAGGCGGGACCAGTTATCAGGAGGAAGGACAGGGAGAAAACACGAGAGAGAAAAAAACAAAGGGATATCCTTTTCGGATGAGAGGCTAGACGTGCTAGGGAGGGAGAAGCTTCCGGAGCTTGGGGCAGCAAGCTAGAGGTGGTGCTTTTGCTGCCCTTTTCGTGGATAGACATTGAAGAGGGTGATTCTCGTGGCTGGTTGCTTGAGAGGAAAGGCAACTGAAAGCTGAAATAGAGGAAAGAAAGGAAACGTTCTCAGGTACGTTTGCTAGGCCACATTTTGTTTGCCATTGATATCCTCTGGGTTGCTGTGACTATGTTACAATATATCCATGCTTTGTTCTTGATACAAATTTGGTTTTAAAGTGATCTGTTTCCTTTATAACTCTCATTTGGACCTTTGAGTTGCCTCTTTGGGATCTTATTTCCGCATGACTTTTCCCACCCATGCATAAGCCCATCGACTTTCATATGAGAAAGGGCTCTGTTCAATATTTTCTTTGGTTCATTTGATGCTTTGTTTTTTTTTTTTTTATGCTTGCTCCCTTGTTATCTACCCTCTATTCCCGGGGACTATTTGTACACCCGATGGGAAGGGCTTTGCTGTTGCAATCATGAGAGACATTGAGGAGAGTAAGATTCACATATGGGAACTTGGTGAGGCTCCGTCGGCCAAAGCAGAGGATGAATGAATGAAGACTCTGGTTGATGTGTGAAACACACGCAGATGTATCTGGTTGCTTCTTTGGTTGTGCATGATATTTGCTTTTTTGAATCTCACATGGACTGTAACAAGGAAGAAGCCTTGGGGTCAAAGTAATTATAGAGAAGAAGGTGCAAAGCGGTGACTTCATAGGAGCCCAGAGGATGGCACCAAGGGCTCAACAATTTTCACCTAAACTTGAGAACCATTTCCCGGCTGCTAACTATATGTAATGTCCATTGTTATGCCCAAAACAAGTTGTACGGGCGCGTGGTGGAAGCATCATCTTCTTTTGGCAATGCGGAGGGTGCGCAGGTTAAGTAGCAGGTGTACCCAGCGCAACCTTTGGAAATGCAACACTCAACTGTAGCCAAGAACTGCCTATAAAAGGTCCATGATGCGCTTGTGAACGCCCTTGAACGTGTCAGTCAGCGTGTGAGCCATAACCATGGGAGCAGAGGATTTCGGCTTCTATTCGTAAAATGTACCAGTTGTAATGTTTGAGTTTGGAATAAAGAACAAGAATATGAAATCTGATCAGCCATTGCACTCACCACATTTTGTTATTGATGAGACAACAAAAACCCAACAACTATCACAGACCCTGTTTACTGTCTGATTTGATGGATTTACAGATCTAACCCTCTTTCAAGACCCACATGTATTGCCTTGTTTCTTTCAGATCTCCATCCCTTTTGACTGGTACGATTCAGTAGCTGACCAAAAGGCCTTTTATCATTAATGGTGGAGGTTTCTGGTCTATCCATGTTACAAACCAAGGCTTCGACATGACAGTAAGGAGTACCAGAGAGACGCAGCATGTTGATGATATAGAAGAGACTGAAAGATCCACACCATGCCTATCTTCAATTTCCGTCGTCATACCCATTTATCATACCTCGTGCAACAACAGGAAAGCTTTGCCTTGGCCCAGCTGACTCACAGGAACATCTCTCAAAACCATAAGTTCCAGGCTGTTGGACTTGGATGGGTTTTTGCTGATTCTGTGCTGCATAGACTAGCACCCTTTTGGGTTGGTGCTAGATGACTAGAATTTACTTGGGATTACCTTTTGCAAAGCCTGGAAGCAAATGCTAATCTGGTGTTGAGTATATCCCTTGCTGCATTGGGATCATTGATGTGGCTTCGAACGGAGATTCCGTCATATCTACAGGCGGCGGCTGCGGTGGTGGCCGAGGCTGTTGTAGCGGTGACACAGGCGGCAGCGAAGATGGGGAGGCCTCGAACAGGTTCCTTGCCAGAGGCCACGGAGGTGTTTTGGCGCTGAAGAGGATGCGTTAGAATGCAGAACTTGATCTCGATTCCGAGGATGACATTGGCTGCTGCTCCTGGCAACACAACCACAAAGCTTTGATGACAGCGTACGACGAAGAAGATACTTCTTTGAGCTCCCGGAGACAGAAATTTGCTGGAGTTGAAAAGGCGCTCGCACGAGTTCAATCCATGGTTCGTCACCTAGAAGCTCGTGACCAATATATGAGGCTGGTTTCAAAATTCGATAATTTGCAGATAGGTGATGAAGGGAGCAGTGCATTGCAGCAAGCTGAAAAATCAGAGGAGAGAATAAAAGAGGAAGATCTGGGTTCTTTCATAGCAGATTAGCAATCCAATTAATCTCGGTATTAAATCAGGCTGCTCACAAAGAAGACGCCATCGTTCAGGACCCTTTTCGGGGAATGCACTGATGCAGTTCCTCAACTGACCAACCCGCTCTCACCAGATGCAGTGGATGTTGATCCTGAACTCCAAGAGGATTTGATCACCACAGTTTTTTAAATCTCTAAATGCATGAAAACAACAAAAAGGCTTTGTGGCAATTCCGGGACCCATTTTTTCCCCCTCTTTCTAGTATGGCATGCATGGCCACCTTTGGTGGGCCACTCCTGAAACCCACGTGTCACACCCCTATATTCCAATGCATTGTTTTCAAAAATGGATTTTCAAAAAAAATCTTTTTCAAAGGTTTAAATCTTTCAAGTTTTCTTTCTTTACCTTAAATAAATCTTTTATTTATTTATTTATTTTATTATTATTATTATTATTATTATTATTATTATTATTATTATTATTATTATTATTTTCTCTTCTCTTTCTCATTTTCTTGATTTTAAATATTTTCCACTCCTTAATAAATTTGGTTGCCACATTTATTTTCAGCAAACATCTATCATAAGTCCTCCTCAATTTTTAATAATTTTCTTATTTTCTAAAATGTTTTAAAATAAGTAAGAATTCAATTTCGTAATTCCGAGTGATGGAATTTACGGAATTAATTCATGCAAAAGTAATTTGGGCTTTGGTGGGGACCCGACATATCTGATTTTATGATTGATTGATAGATCGATTGATATGATTGCTATATGTGATTTTCACCCTATTACATTGGCCTACGTTACGTCCCGTGTCTGAAGACCACCTTGAGGCCATTACTTCACATTGTGTTTGACAGCTCACACGTGGGCAATACTCGAGCTTGATCGAAGATTATTTCTCGGAGCATGATGGATGGGGAGTTGAGATGATGATTTACACTGGGGCATACCCCTCTTATCAGTGATGGATTTTCAGAGGCGACGTTATCTACATTGGGGCATACCTCGCTTATCGATGACGTTTTCTTTCGGGATGATGCTTTGCATTGAGGCATAGTCAGTTTGCTTCTTCACTTAGGTTATGATGGATTAGGAGTTGTGGGATGACCCTACACTGGGGCATAGCCATTTCAAAGAGCGTTTTTATTGGAGATACAGTCACTCTACTCGATACTCTGCATTGGGACACACTCTACTAATTGATGATTGATTTTTGAGATGACGATTTATTTTGAGGCATAGCCCTTTCATCAGTGATGGACTTTGATTTATCTTGGAGCATAGTCACTTCAGATTATTTATACTGGGGCATAGCCGGTTCATTCGTACTCATAGAGCTCGGGGATTTTGATTCATGTGGATTATGATGAGATGTTTCTATTTTTGGTATCAGGAGTAGAGATCGATTGATTTGTTGATGTGCACTACGTGTGGTCCTTTTCAACAGTTGTTGATTCGGATGCATTGCTTTACACTGGGGTATAGACGAAATAGAGAGTATTTTTCATTGGGGCATAGTCACCCCATCGGATCCTGTACACTGGGGCATATCCATCTTTTGGAGGGAGATCAGACTGATTCTTGACGTTAGAGCATCCGACGAGTGATATGGAGATCATTGGATTATTTCATGGTGTCCTCATTGCATACTAGGGCATAGCCACCTAGTTGGAGGTTTTGACATTGAGACTTGCTTTTCTGTTTGTGACTGCTACTTACGATGGGTTATGGAGCTATCGACACCTCGGGTTTAGTCTTCTCGGCATACTTGGATGATCTCAGATACTTATATACCTTTCATTTCGTACTCAGACATTTCATCTCGGATACTTTCACTTCTTCTATCATACCAGAGTCTGATCATCGCCTTCTTTTTATCCTACATATCCCACCGTGACACATGACCTCACCTTTTTCTCTATTAGAAGTAGATGTAGATCAGTCCTCGATCACCTTGGTTGTACTTTCATACATCTTTCGGACTTTAGGTTCAATATCTTCCATGATGGCAGGGCCTGACATATTGTTGACTTATTAGTGACGATGTTTTCACTGTGACAGTTGGCATGTTGAGTATTGATTTGCTTGCTCTTTGCATTTTGAGCACTGATCATTATTGTTGTTATTCACCAGTTAGTTTTGTTTTGTTAGCATGGTGTCACGATACGTGGTCTTGTTTGACATTACTTATCTGAGGTTGGACATTTTCATTACATGATGGATGAGCATATTTCAGAGTACAGTAGTTTTGAGGCATTTTGCATCTCTGTCTGTTCATCATTGCATACTAGGGCATATCCTCTTTCCCTAAGAGCATCCAGCCTTCCATAGGATTCATTTACCTTTTGATCTAGTTGTTGACTCATTCGAGTCGTCATATTGGGGCATACCCTCTCTCCGAGAGCATCGGACCCTCCACAAGTTTCATTCACTTTCCGATCTAGTTGTTGACCCCTCTGAGTGGTCATACTGGGGCATACTCCCTTCTCCAAGAGCATCGGACATTTCAGTAGACTTTTATTTACCTTCTGATCTAGTTGTTGACCCCCGTGAGTTGCATACTAGGGCATAACCTCATTCCCTAGGATCATTGGACCTTTCACATGCTTCATTATCTTTTGACCTAGTTGTTGATCCTCATGAGTTGTCATACTGGGGCATATCCCCTCCGTCCAAGTTTGCTTGCATCGTTATCTGGGTTATCCTTTGGCTTTGGGACATTTGATCAGGTCATTCATCATCTTGTCTGTTTGAATTTTCGAGTTGGGACTGCACCTATATCGATCGGTCATTCGTCGTGTCAGTTTGAGTTGGGGCCGCACCTATATTGATCGGTCATTTTCCTATCCGTTTAAGTTTTTGAGTTGGAGCCACACCTATATCGATCGGCCATATCCCTATCATTTTTGTGTTCAGTTTGAGTCGGAGTCGCACCTATATCGATTGACCATCATCTTGTCTGTTTCCAAAAAGGATATTCCTAATTCTGGCCTTACAAATGGACTAGTACTTGAAAATGTGTCGATCGTATTTACGTTATATGATGGCTACATTTGGAAATTTCCTTCTTAGAAGAGTCACTTGATTGATTGATTGATTTTTTTTAATTTTTTTTTAAAGTTTACATTTATTCCACATGAGCCCTGGTTGTGCAATTAAGAATACTTTGATATTATTGTAAATGTTTAAAGAACTACTCTCAAATTTACATAAGGAAAATTTACTTGTGATACACATTAATTGAACATTTGATAAAATATTGTCTCAAAAATAGGATGAGTTTTAAAAATAAGATTTAAAAATGTCATATTCAAATTTTGGCGTAAATGACATTTCATGTAAGGCTATCTTGAAAAGTCATGCCATTATTTTCCTTATTGATAGAGCATTAGAAGTAGACAAATGAAAATGGGCATGGAAAGAGCCTGCCGACTTGAGACGACTTCTAAAGGTTGTGGTTGGTCAGGATGACAATGATACATTGATACTAATTTATTAATATATTATGCAAAAGCTTCTACTTAGGACTTTCAAATTTATTATTCTTTAATCCATGCCGTCATAATCAACTTCTTAATGGGTAATTTCATACTAGAACTAGTCCAAGTTTGATAACGACCTCAGACCATTCCAGATTTCACTCGATTTAGAACTTATTACTAAATTCTTATAAATCAATATCGGAAATATATATATATATATATGACGTGAAATTAATTCTATGTATTGGGATTTAGAATTTGAATTTTATGTTATGGTAGAGCCTAAAGGCTAAAAGCTAAGGAAATGTCATGTTCTTATGAACGAGTCATACATGTATATGTGGTGCCAATTGGCCATCAACATTCCAAAAAGGATATTTCCAATTCTGGCCCTACAAATGGACTAGTACTTGAAAATGTGTCGATCGTATTTATGTTCAATTCAAGTCTATACATTATATGATGGCTACATTTGGAAATTTCCTTCCTCGAAGAGTCACTTGATTGATTGATTTTTTTTTTTAATTTTCATTTTTTTTAAGTTTACATTTATTCCACATGAGCCCTGATTGGGCAATTAAGAATACTTTGGTATTACTGTAATTGTTTAAAGAGCTGCCCTCAAATTTACGTAAGGAAAATTTACTTGTGATACACATTAATTGAACATTTGATAAAATATTGTCTCAAAAGCAGGATGGGTTTTAAAAATAAGATTTAAGTAATTGATAAATTAGATTATTAAATTGTTGTGAACATATGTAATAATCAAAATAGAAAAATGTTAAGAAAATTATTTTATTTTGATATGATAATCAACATTTAGTTAAATAATTCATTTTTCTATTTAAAATCAAAATTTTTTTTAAAGGAGTCTCATTTTTCTATTTTAACTTCATTCAAGTAAACTTATTTATACATATTATTTTAAATATGTTTCATAATAATAATAAATAGTATAGATTATAAAGGCCAACAAACAAGATTACAGAATAAAAGACCATAAAAGAAAAAATATGTAAAAAATCGCGAAAAAAATTTATTTGAAGATGGAGTTAAAAATGCTATCAAAATAAGTCAGATTCCCTCATAATAACTCTCTATTTATTTTATCAAGTAAATTAACTATAAAAAATTATTATAAAAATAATTTTGAAGGACTTAAAATTAAATTTAGGGATGACAATGGAATGAGTTTGGAATCGATAGTCTTATCCCAACTTTATTCTGTTTATTTAAAATAATTATTATTCCTATTAAAAAAATAAAATGAGGCAGGTCAAGGCGAGTATGGGAAATTCCCATTCCCACCACGTAACTTTTTTTTTTAAATTTATTTTTTAAAATTTTAGATACATTAAAATAAATATATTTTATAAATAATTAATAATATTATATTTTTATAAATTATTTTATTGAAAAGTATTTTGTTGTTGTTATTATTATTATTATTATTATTATTATTATATTAAAAAAATTTAAAATAAATATTAAATTAAATTAATTTTATATATAATTGAGTAGGACAAAATAATATTCAAACTCATCCTAGGATTTAAAAAAAATTCCCCAAACTCATTTATTTAAATTCTAAACCCTCCCATTAGGAGCGGAACAGGCGGGTATACCAAAAAAACAGGCCCATTGCCATCCCTAATCGAATCAACCCCAAGCCGCACCTATCTACAACACTGAAGGGCCAGCCTAGTAATTGGGCTTGCCATAGGCCAACCGGTGGACATAAATAGGTTTGGGCTTTGGGCTTCTGACATAAGATGGGTTTTGTAAGGTCTTTTCTACTTGGGCCTGTCCAGGATTTTATAATTTCGGTAGTTTGGGCTTTGAGCTTTGGGCTTCCTACCTAAAGATAGTTTTTGTTTAGCTCTAGTCTACTTGGGCCTCTTTAGCATTTCATAATTTCGGTTCTTTATTTTGGGCTTAATTCTTTTAGGATCAGATTATTTGGAATGTTTATTTTAGTGTGATATTCTTAAGATATATTATTTGACATATTTGATATCTCTTTATCGATTTCTTATAATTATTAATTGTGATTATATCTATATTATTTTTTAATTATTTTATAATATTTTATACAATCATTTGGAGCCCACATGGATCTTTCTTTCCAAGACTAGCATTTAAATCCCAATTATGATGTCTCACCAACCCCAAATAATTGAGGGTTTTTTTCCACATTTTGTGAATATAATAAATAGTGATTAATTAATTCTATCGTGCATTGAGTTGGTCTTCATTTTATTTTCTTTCTCTATCTCTCAAATTTACATAAGGAAAATTTACTTGTGATACACATTAATTGAACATTTGATAAAATATTGTCTCAAAAGTAGGATAGATTTTAAAAATAAGATTTAAAAATGTCATATTCAAATTTTGGAGTAAATGACATTTCGTGTAAGGCTACCTTGAAAAGTCATGCCATTATTTTCCTTATTGATAGAGCATTGGAAGTAGACAAATGAAAGTGGGCATGGAAAGAGCCCGCCGACTTGAGATGACTTCTAAAGGTTGTGGTTGGGCAAAATGACAATGATACATTGATACTAATTTATTCATATATTATGCAAAATCTTCCACTTAGGACTTTGAAATTTATTATTCTTTAATCCATGTCGTCATAATCAACTTCTTAATGGGTAATTTCATACTGGAACTGGTCCAAGTTTGATAACAACCTCAAACCATTCCAGATTTCACTCGATTTAGAACTTATTACTAAATTCTTATAAGTCAATATCGGAAAAAAATAAATTATATGACGTGTAATTAGTTCTATGTATTGGGATTTAGAATTTGAATTTTAGGTTATGGTAGAGCCTAAAGGCTAAAAGCTAAGGAAATGTCATGTTCTTATGAACGAGTCATACATGTATCTGTCGTGCCAATTGGCCATCAACACTCCAAAAAGGATATTCCCAATTTTGGCCCTACAAATGGACTAGTACTTGAATCGATCGTATTTATGTTCAATTCAAGTCTATACATTATATGATGGCTATATTCGGAAATTTCCTCCTTAGAAGAGTCGCTTGATTGATTGATTTTTTTTTTTTTTTTAATTTTCATTTTTTTTAAGTTTACATTTATTCCACATGAGCCCTGGTTGGGTAATTAAGAATACTTTGGTATTACTATAATTGTTTAAAGAGTTACTCTCAAATTTACATAAGGAAAATTTACTTGTGATACACATTAATTGAACATTTAATAAAATATTGTCTCAAAAGTAGGATGGGTTTTAAAAATAAGATTTAAAATGTCATATTCAAATTTTGGAGTAAATGACATTTCGTGTAAGGCTACCTTGAAAAGTCATGCCATTATTTTCCTTATTGATATAGCATTGGAAGTAGACAAATGAAAGTGGGCATGGAAAGAGCCCGCTGACTTGAGACGACTTCTAAAGGTTGTGGTTGGGCAGAATGACAATGATACATTGATACTAATTTATTCATATATTATGCAAAAGCTTCCACTTAGGACTTTCAAATTTATTATTCTTTAATCCATGTCGTCATAATCAACTTCTTAATGGGTAATTTCATACTGGAACTGGTCCAAGTTTGATAACAACCTCAGACCATTCTAGATTTCACTCGATTTAGAACTTATTACTAAATTCTTATAAGTCAATATCGGAAATATATATATATATGACGTGTAATTAATTCTATGTATTGGGATTTAGAATTTGAATTTTAGGTTATGGTAGAGCCTAAAGGCTAAAAGCTAAGGAAATGTCATGTTCTTATGAACGAGTCATACATGTATCTATCGTGCCAATTGGCCATCAACACTCCAAAAAGGATATTCTCAATTTTGGCCCTACAAATGGACTAGTACTTGAATCGATCGTATTTATGTTCAATTCAAGTCTATACGTTATATGATGGCTACATTCGGAAATTTCCTTCCTAGAAGAGTTGCTTGATTGATTGATTTTTTATTTTTATTTTTAATTTTCTTTTTTTTTAAGTTTACATTTATTCCACATGAGCCTTGGTTGGGTAATTAAGAATACTTTGGTATTACTGTAATTGTTTAAAGAGTTACTCTCAAATTTACATAAGGAAAATTTACTTGTGATACACATTAATTGAACATTTGATAAAATATTGTCTCAAAAGTAGGATGGGTTTTAAAAATAAGATTTAAAAATGTCATATTCAAATTTTGGAGTAAATGACATTTCGTGTAAGGCTACCTTGAAAAGTCATGCCATTATTTTCCTTATTGATAGAGCATTGGAAGTAGACAAATGAAAGTGGGCATGGAAAGAGCCCGCTGACTTGAGACAACTTCTAAAGGTTGTGGTTGGGCAGAATGACAATGATACATTGATACTAATTTATTCATATATTATGCAAAAGCTTCCACTTAGGACTTTCAAATTTATTATTCTTTAATCCATGTCATCATAATCAACTTTTTAATGGGTGATTTCATACTAGAACTGGTCCAAGTTTGATAACAACCTCAGACCATTCCAGATTTCACTTGATTTAGAACTTATTACTAAATTCTTATAAGTCAATATCGGAAAAATAAATAAATTATATGACGTGTAATTAATTCTATGTATTGGGATTTAGAATTTGAATTTTATGTTATGATAGAGCCTAAAGGCTAAAAGCTAAGGAAATGTCATGTTCTTATGAACGAGTCATACATGTATCTGTCGTGCCAATTGGCCATCAACACTCCAAAAAGGATATTCCCAATTTTGGCCCTACAAATGGACTAGTACTTGAATCGATCGTATTTATGTTCAATTCAAGTCTATACATTATATGATGGCTACATTCGGAAATTTCCTTCCTAGAAGAGTCACTTGATTGATTGATTTTTTTTTTTTTAAATTTTCATTTTTTTTTAAGTTTACATTTATTCCACATGAGCCCTGGTTGGGCAATTAAGAATACTTTGGTATTACTGTAATTGTTTAAAGAGTTACTCTCAAATTTACATAAGGAAAATTTACTTGTGATACACATTAATTGAACATTTGATAAAATATTGTCTCAGAAGTTGGATGAGTTTTAAAAATAAGATTTAAGTAATTGATAAATTAGATTATTAAATTGTTGTGAACATATGTACTGCTCAAAATAGAAAAATGTTAAGAAAATTATTTTATTTTGATATGAAAATCAACATTTAGTTAAATAATTCATTTTTCTATTTAAAATCAATTTTTTTTAAAGGACTCTCATTTTTCTATTTTAACTTCATTCAAGTAAACGTATTTATAAATATTATTTTAAATATATTTCATAATAATGATAAATAGTATAGATTATAAAGGCCAACAAACAAGATTATAGAATAGAAGACCATGAAAGAAAAATATGTAAAAAATCGTGAAAAAAAATTATTTGAAGACTGTGTTAAAAATGCTATCAAAATAAGTCAGATTCCCTCATAATAACTCTCTATTTATTTTATCAAGTAAATTAACTATAAAAAATTATTATAAAAATAATTTTGAAGGACTTAAAATTAAATTTAGGGATGACAACGGAATAGATTTGGGATCGGTAGTCTTATCCCAACTCTACTCTGTTTATTTAAAATAATTATTATTCCTTTTAAAAAAAATAAAATGAGGTGGGGCAGGGCGAGTATGGGAAATTCCCATTCCCACCACGTAAATTTTTTTTTAATTTATTTTTTAAAATTTTAGATACATTAAAATAAATATATTTTATAAATAATTAATAATATTATATTTTTTATAAATTATTTTATTGAAAAGTATTTTATTATTATTATTATTATATTTATATTAATTTTTTTAAAATAAAATATTAAATTAAATTAATTATATATATATAATTGAGAAGGACAAAGTAATATTCAAACGATTTAAAAAAAATTCCCCAAACTCATTTATTTAATTCCAAACCCTCCCATTAGGAGCGGAACAGGCGGGTACACGAAAAAAAAAAACAGGCCCATTGCCATCCCTAATCGAATCAACCCCAAGCTGCACCTATGTACAATACTGAAGGGCCAGCCTAGTAATTGGGCTTGCCATAGGCCAACCGGTGGACATAAATGGGTTTGGGCTTTGGGCTTTGGGCTTCTGACATAAGATGGGTTTTGTAAGGTCTTTTCTACTTGGGCCTGTCCAGGATTTTATAATTTCGGTAGTTTGGGCTTTGGGCTTCCTACCTAAAGATAGTTGTTGTTTAGCTCTTGTCTACTTGGGCCTCTTTAGCATTTCATAATTTCGGTTCTTTATTTTGGGCTTAATTCTTTTAGGATCAGATTATTTGGAATGTTTATTTTAGTGTGATATTCTTAAGATATATTATTTGACATATTTGATATCTCTTTATCGATTTGTTATAATTATTAATTGTGATTATATCTATATTATTTTTTAATTATTTTATAATATTTTATACAATCATTTGGAGCCCACATGGATCTTTCTTTCCAAGACTAGCATTTAAATCCCAATTATGATGTCTCACCAACCCCAAATAATTGAGGGTTTTTTTCCACATTTTGTGAATATAATAAATAATGATTAATTAATTCTATCGTGCATTGACCTGGTCTTCATTTTATTTTCTTTCTCTATCCATACACTGCTTTTGAGGAATAACCCGAGTGACTCAGCGTCTACCCTAAAGTTAAAAGAGTGATGGAACGTTTTGTATATAAAAAAGGGTGACTTGATAACATGGGGTGTGAGGGATAGTGCGAAATTGAAAGGCATTCTCTAAAATAATTGTTTGATATTTTTTTAGAAAGCCTGTTTTAAAATTTGGAATATTCTCAATTAATTTTATGTATATTTAAATATTTTTTATCTATAATATTTTTATTTTTAATTATTTTTTTATATTTATATAATTATTATTTTTAAATAATCATAAAAAAAAACAAGTGAAAATAATTTTAAATAATTAAAATATATTTTTCAAAAACATCCTATTTTCAAATCAAATTCTCAAAATATGATTTTGTATCAATAGCTTATCAAACATAATTTTGAGTCTAGAAAACATTTTTCTATTTGTAATTCCCAAACATACTATAACATTTAGTATTGACATGAATGGTTTTGGCTACCCATCGGCCAGTTCTGATCCTTAATTAATTTATAACCTAAGTTATCACGCTTGGATCAAAAGGAAAAGAAAGGAAAAGTAGTATCTTCAAAAGATATTCTACTCATGTTTCTAATAAATTTTACTAGAATCTGCCTCAAAGATATTGTAGGGTATAATATTAGACATAATAATCATATCCATGCGTGACAGCTAATATTGTTTCTTATATCCTTCCACACCATGATCTCTTACCACCCTTAAAATGTTCATTTCAAACAAACAAGCATGTAGCTGATAATGTCTTTTCAAAGCTTCTGAAATTTAATTTGAGTCAATTGGCAACATTTTCAAAAAGCAATTATTAAAAAATTGTTATTCAAAATAATTCCTAAAATCAATTTTTAATTATTTTTATTATAATATTTTTGTTATCATATATTTTATTAAGTAATGGGTGATGATTGTATTGAAAAAGAAAAGAAAAACTTTTTTCATTTAGTATTAATTAAGGGTGATTTGATTTTAATTCTTTTTAATAACCAATTACTAAAAAAAAAAGTACAAGTGTTTACGTCCATAAGTTATAGGGAAGAAAAAAATGGATTTCCCACATGTTATATGTCAGAATGATCGATGGGTCAATATTGTATTTTAAGTCATTAACTTTTATATATATTTTTTTTTTCATCATAGACCTTTTCAACCAGAAGAACTCTATTTCAAAATCATTATTATTAACTTTGTTAGGATGGAGATAGGTCAAATCACGGCCACATGATAATATTATGTTAATTCTTTTTAAGGTAAGAGAAAAATTTATACAATCTTGTTTTTTGAGTTTACTTTTAAATATTTTGTTTTTAATTAGGGAAAGAACCAATATTTGGAAAGAAGTGAAATTCTTTTAGTGGTGAAAATTTCATCACTTATTTTGTTTCATCTTTTTTCTAATCTTTTAAAAAAAATTAATGAAGGGGATGAAATAGAATAAGTAATTGATCAAATTTTTTAGATAATTAATAAACTTAATAAACCTTTTTACCTCTTTGCTTTCCTAAGCTTTTCACAATAATAATCAAATAGAATAAAATGTCAACAATTATTTTTGAAAATGTTTTCATAAATTAATAAAATTCACTTGCAACAAACTATTTTACAAAAAATATAAACATGGTAGTGTTAAGTTACCAAGTAATCTTATTTTTTATTGAAGATTGTGATTATTCTCTTCTTCAAACTCTTCAATTATATTCTTTTTCAAACCCCTTAATTGCTTTGTTTTCAAACTCTTTAATTTGAAATAAAGATAATAAGAAGAAAATAACCGATAGATGAGTTTTTGTTTTCTCAAAACTTTTTTAATGATGGATTTTCTTTGACGTCGGATAAATATATTCATATAAACTTAATTATGTTTCTTCAAAATTGGCCTCATATCTTCATCTCATCTATCTAATAATTAACCAAATGAAGTAATTAACTAAGCCAAATAATTACCTAGTTAAGTAAATAAGATATTTCAAGAACAAACTAATTTAATTTTCATTTACTAGGGAAGTCTTTCAAGCCAAACCTTAGTCTAGTTGACATGGTAAAACTCATTTATAATACATGTCATATTCAAATTTATAATACGCATCTCATATTCAAATTTTGGCGTGGAGCACATTTCAAGTTGGGCTCCCTCGAAAGGTGATTCCATTATTTTCCTTGTTGATAGTAACATTAGAAGTAAACAAATGAAAGTTGGTATGGAACGGGTCCATTGACTTGAGATGACTTCTAAAGGTGGTGGTTGGGTAGGATGACTGATACAATGATACTAATTTATTCATATATTATGCAAAAACTTCTACTCTGGACCTTCAAATTTATCATTCTTTAATCTATGCGGTCATAATCAATGTCTTAATGGGTAATTTCATACAGAAACTAGTCCAAGTTTGATAACGAACCATTCTAGATTTCACTCGTTTTAGAACTTATTACTAAATTCTTATAAGTCAAGATAAGAAAAAAATAAAATAAAATAAAATAATATGACGTGTAATTAATTCTATGTATTGGGATTTAGAATTTGAATTTTATGGTAAAAGATAAGGAAATATCATTTTCTCGTGCACACGTATCTGTCGTGCCAGTTGGCCTCCAACGCTTATCCAAAAAGAATTTCCCAATTCTGGGCCTACAAATGGACTAGTACTTGAAAATGTTTCAACTCTATTTGTGTTCAATTAAAGTCTACACGTTATATGTTGACTACATTCGAAAATTTCCTTCCTAAAAGAGCCACTTGATTGATTGATTTTTTTTTTAAATTTTTAATTTTAATTTTAATTTTAATTTTTAAGTTTACATTTATTCCACATATTAAGAATACTTTGATATTACTGTGATTTTTTAAAAAACTACTCCCAAATTTACTTAAGGAAAATTTAATTGCAATAAAAATTAATTGAACATTTAATAAAATATTATCCCAAAAGTAGAATGAGTTTTAAAAATAAGAGTTAAGTAATTGATAAATTAGATTATTAAATTGTTGTGAACATATGTAATAATCAAAATAGAAAAATGTTAAGAAAATTATTTTATTTTGATATTAAAATCAACATGTAGTTATCATATTTTGATATTTTATTTTGATAATACATATATGAATTTTTAATATTTAATTATCATATAAATGATATTAAAAAAAAAAAATCAAATCAATGTCATTGGAAGCCTCATAGACTCAAGTGTTGAAAAATCAAATCAATGTCCATGGAAGTCTCATAGACCCAAACAAGATTTCTCGATAAATTTACCCTTCATGTTGAAAAAGAGGGTTTTTTTAAACCACAATTTCTAAACATTAGTACATTGTACAATTTACTATTAAAAAATACATTAAAATTTTCAAATATAAAAAAGAAATTAATAATTTTATATGTCAAGAAGAAAAAAAATAAAAGACTAAGAAAATGTCATATTCAAATTTTGATGTAAATGACATTTCGTGTAAAGCTGCCTTGAAAAGTCATGCCATTATTTTCCTTATTGATAGAGCATTGGAAGTAGACAAATGAAAGTGGGCATGGAAAGAGCCCCGACTTGAGACGACTTGTAAAAGTTGTGGTTGGGCAAAATGACAATGATACATTGATACCAATTTATTTATATATTATGCAAAAGCTTCCACTGAGGACCGTCAAATTTATTATTCTTTAGTCCATTCAGTTATAATCAACGTCTAAATGGGTAATTTCATATTGTAACTGGTCTAAGTTTGATAATGACCTCAGACAATTCCAGATTCCACTCAATTTAGAACTTATTACTAAATTCTTATAAGTCAATATCAAAAAAAATAAAATTATATGGAGTGTAATTAATTCTGTGTATTGGGATTTAGAATTTGAATTTTATGCTATGGTAGAGCCTAAAGGCTAAAAGCTAGGGAAATGTCATGTTCTTATGAACGAGTCATACATGTATTTGTCGTGCCAGTTGACCACCAACACTCCAAAAAGGATATTCCCAATTTTGGCCCTACAAATGGACTAGTACTTGAAAATGTGTTGATTGTATTTATGTTCAATTCAAGTCTATACATTATATATATATGATGGCTACATTTGGAAATTTCCTTCCTAGAAGAGTCACTTGATTGATTGATTTTTATTTGATGTTATTTTAATTTTTTTTTTAAGTTTACATTTATTCCACATGAGCCCTGGTTGTGCAATTAAGAATACTTTGGTATTACTGTAAATGTTTAAATAACTACTCTAAATTTACATAAGAAAATTTACTTGTGATACACATTAATTGAACATTTGAGAAAATATTGTCTCAAAAGTAGGATGGGTTTTAAACATAAGATTTAAGTAATTGATAAATTAGATTATTAAATTGTTGTGAACATATGTAATAATCAAAATAGAAAAATGTTAAAAAAATTATTTTATTTTGATATGAAAATCAACATTTAGTTAAATAATTCATTTTTCTATTTAAAATCGATTTTTTTTTAAAGGACTTTCATTTTTCTATTTTAACTTCATTCAAGTAAACGTATTATAAATATTATTTTAAGTATATTTCATAATAATAATAAATAGTATAGATTATAAAGGCCAACAAACAAGATTACAGAATAGAAGACCATGAAAGAAAAAATATGTAAAAAATTCTGAAAAAAATTTATTTGAAGACAGTTGTTAGGAATTTGAGGCTAATCCAACCTATGGTAATCACCCTAAAGGGGGGGGGGGGGGGGGGGGTGAATAGGGTGATTGTCTCTTTTATCAAATTTAAACAAGTGAATGCAAGAAACAATTATATGCAAGTATATAATAATCAATATATAGACAATTACATATAAATTAAAGAGTAGGGAAGAGAGAATGCAAATATAAGAGTTTATAGTGGTTCGACGCAACCCGGCCTACATCCACTCTCCTCTAGCTTCAATCCCGAGCTTGAGGTTCCACTAATCCAAGGCTTTCAAACTAAGCCTTCAAACAATACAATTGGATTATGGTTCCAATTCACCCTCTTGGACTTTTTGCTCCAAGCACCCTTTACACTTCTCAAGAGATATCCCACTTTTGAACAACCCCTTGAGTGATACCCCACACTTAATAAACTCCCTCTCATAGATTTACAAATGAATTATCTCTCAAAAATCCCAGCACAAAAACTTTAAGCTCAAATGATACAATAAAATTAGAATTGAATGGTGTACTAAAGATATGCAAGTTTTGAAATAATGATGCACTCAAAAATACTCTTCCAAAGCTCAAATATAATCAAGAAAGATTTGGGACGATTAAGCTATTTAAACAATGAAAATTGGAGCCTTTTTATAGAAGAGAAAAGCCAAATTAGTCGTTATGGGTTTGACCGGTCGAGTTAGGGGTCGACCAATTGACTAGTCGTTAGCATTAAATGATTGACAGGTGACCATTGGGCTTCAACCGGACTTCAACCGGACCTCAACCGGTTGAGGTTCAACCTTGATCGGGAAGAGAAGGCCACTGAGAGAGAGTGAAACTTTTTTGGCCTCCCTCAACCGATCCTCGATCGGACGAGCACAACCAGTTGACCGGTTGAACCGATTGAGCCATTTTTTGGCTCAACACCCAACCTTTTTCAATTTAAAACCTTTTAACACAAGTTTGAAAATCATTTAACACAAGGTTTTAGTTGAAAACATGAAATCATCCAATTCTTAAGATATATTTAAAACAATATTACTCTTGAGTGATTTTGGTGTATAAATAAAGAATGAAATGCATGAAAGTCCTAGTGCGCCAATAACCTTACAAAGAGATCTTATGAAGCTTTGGTCTTGAAAAACTCTTCTCTTTGAGGTGGTCTTCTTCTTCATGATTTTTCCTTGGCTTGATTTGTCTTTGTGATTGCCACTTTGTAAATCGTCTTGCCTAATCACACTTGAAATATGATCATTAGTTTTAAACTTTGTTTTGTTATCATCAAAATCAAGATTAACCAAATATTGGTTTCACAACAGTATTAAAAATGCTATCAAAAGAAGTCAGATTCCCTCATAATAACTCTCTATTTATTTTATCAAGTAAATTAACTATAAAAAATTATTATAAAAATAATTTTGAAGGACTTAAAATTAAATTTAGAGATGACAATGGAACGGATGGATCGATAGTCTTATCCCAACTTTACTCTATTTATTTAAAATAATTATTATTCCTTTTAAAAAATAAAATGAGGTGGGGCAGGGCGAGTATGGGAAATTCCCATTCCCATCACATAACTTTCTTTTTTTTTTTAAATTTTAGATACATTAAAATAAATATATTTTATATATAATTAATAATATTATATTTTTTATAAATTATTTTATTGAAAAATATTTTGTTATTATTATTATTATTATTATTATTATTATTATTATTATTATATTATATTATATTTTTAAAAAAATAAATATTAAATTAAATTAATTTTATATATAATTGAACAAGACAAAGTAATATTCAAACTTATCCTAGGATTTAAAAAAAAATTCCCCAAACTCATTTATTTAAATTCCAAACCCTCCCATTAGGAGCGGAACAAGCGGGTATATGAAAAAAAAAAAAAAAAAAAAGAGGCCCATTGCCATCCCTAATCGAATCAACCCCAAGCTGCACCTATGTACAATACCGAAGGGCCAACCTAGTAATTGGGCTTGCCATAGGCCAACCGGTGGACATAAATGGGTTTTGGCTTTGGGCTTCTGACCTAAGATGGGTTTTGTAAGGTCTTTTCTACTGGGGCCTGTCCAGCATTTTATAATTTCGGTAGTTTGGGCTTTGGGCTTTGGGCTTCCTACCTAAAGATAGTTTTTGTTTAGCTCTTGTCTACTTGGGCCTATTTAGCATTTCATAATTTCGGTTCTTTATTTTGGGCTTAATTCTTTAGGATCAGATTATTTGGAATGTTTATTTTAGTGTGATATTCTTAAGATATATTATTTGACATATTTGATATCTCTTTATCGATTTCTTATAATTATTAATAGTGATTATATCTATATTATTATTTTTAATTATTTTATAATATTTTATACAATCATTTGGAGCCCACATGGATCTTTCTTTCCAAGACTAGCATTTAAATCCCAATTATGATGTCTCACCAACCCCAAATAATTGAGGGTTTTTTTCCACATTTTGTGAATATAATAAATAATGATTAATTAATTCTATCGTGCATTGACCTGGTCTTCATTTTATTTTCTTTCTCTATCCATACACTGCTTTTGAGGAATAATGACCCGAGTGACTCAGCGTCTACCCTAAAGTTAAAAGGGTGATGGAACGTTTTGTATATAAAAAAGGGTGACTTGATAACATGGGGTGTGAGGGATAGTACGAAATTGAAAGGCATTCTCTAAAATAATTGTTTGATATTTTTTTAGAAAGCCTGTTTTAAAATTTGGAATATTCTCAATTAATTTTATGTATATTTAAATATTTTTTATCTATAATATTTTTATTTTTAATTATTTTTTATATTTATATAATTATTATTTTTAAATAATCATAAAAAAAACAAGTGAAAATAAATTTAAATAATTTAAATATGTTTTTCAAAAACATCCTATTTTCAAATCAAATTCTCAAAATATGATTTTGTATCAATAGATTATCAAACATAATTTTGAGTCTAGAAAACATTTTTCTATTTGTAATTGCCAAACATACTATAACATTTAGTATTGACATGAATGGTTTTGGCTACCCATCGGCCAGTTCTGATCCTTAATTAATTTATAACCTAAGTTATCACGCTTGGATCAAAAGGAAAAGAAAGGAAAAGTAGTATCTTCAAAAGATATTCTACTAATATTTCTAATAAAATTTTACTAGAATCTGCCTCAAAGATATTGTAGGTTATAATATTAGACATAATAATCACATCCATGCGTGACAGCTAATATTATTTCTTATATCCTTCAACACCATGATCTCTTACCACCCTTAAAATGTTCATTTCAAACAAACAAGCATGTAGTTGGTAATGTCTTTTCAAAGCTTCTGAAATTTAATATGAGTCAATTGGCAACATTTTCAAAAAGCAATTATTAAAAAATTGTTATTCAAATAATTCCTAAAATCAATTTTTAATTATTTTTAGGAACAAGACTTTGTTTGGAAGCTAAAATATGAAAAATAGTTTCTTGACTTTGATCTCTGCCCCATACCCTGTTTATATTTTCATACTATCATGGTGTTGAAATTAAACCACGGAAATTTAGCAAGGTAGCTGTACCACACACACGATTAAATTTCATGATTTCATAATTAACATCAGATTATAATCATGTGATGACTGATATATACGATCTGAATCTTAAAAATTAGCAGAATACTTTGTTTAGTTTAATGAATATTATTGAAACTTTAACATCTCTACGTGAACTATATACAAGTCCCCAACTTGTGACCAATGGGCTTCTCTTAATATGCTACACACACACACACACAAATGATAGAACAGGAATCTCCAGACGTGCTTATAAGATTAAATTAAGTTAAAAGTTAAACACACACACACACACGAATGATAGAACAGGAATCTGAGACGTGCTTATAAGATTAAATTAAGTTAAAAGTTAAAGCTGCAGGGGAAAGGAAGCTGATGCTACTTGACAATTAAAGATATCATATATCCAAAGACTTCATTAACTTTTCTATGGTTTTGGTAGCAAAGAAGACTCCACGTGGTTTTGGTAACAAAGGTTGCTCTTATCTGCAGGAAGGTGTGGTCCATTGTAAATCAATGATTGATGAAACCTTATCATGTTTGTGTTAAAAGAAAGATAAGGGATCGAATCACTTTAAAGACCAATCAGCTAGAGGTGTATTTTCAAATACACTTCCATTTCTTTCTACTAAAGCTGTGACATATACTTAAATCAGCACTCACTTTTGAAAATTTCCAGGCCCACCTGTTTAAGACCTTTGATGGTCACTCTTTATCCTTTAGTTTTTTTTCTCTTCTATTCTATATGTTGTCGGTGCCAACCTTGCATCCATTCACGAGTGGGATGTGTTTACAGAAAGAGTTGCCGACGGAATTCGCTCCATCATAAAGGAGGGAAGAGAACAGAAAATGGAGTGCCCGCGGGGGACTTCAAACCTGACATTCCCCATGTGAGAAGTTCAATATCAATACTCACGTATAAATATTACCATTAAAAGGATCATTTCCTAAAGCTTTATTGGATCAATTACAATATTTTCTTACATCGACAATAATGTAGTCCCAGTATTTATATGATTAGAATATTATTAACAATCGATAAACTTAATCGATTATTATTCATTTTAATTATATTAGTCGATATTAACGTATTATAACTTTTAACTTAAAAAAAAAATATATCAATTTTTTTTATTCAATTAAAAAACAAATATCAATATTTTGATTTTTTTTATTTAATAAAAAAACATACATTACTTAACGTTCATTATAATATTTTTGTTATCATATATTTTATTAAGTAATGGGTGATGATTGTATTGAAAAAGAAAAGAAAAAACTTTTTTCATTTAGTATTAATTAAGGGTGATTTGATTTTAATTCTTTTTAATAACCAATTACTAAAAAAAAAAAGTACAAGTGTTTACATCCGCAAGTTCTAGGGAAGAAAAAAAATGGATTTCCACATGTTATATGTCAGAATGATAGATGGGTCAATATTGTATTTCAAGTTATTAGCTTTTATATTATCTTTCATTTTTTTTTCTTTTTCATCATAGACCTTCTCAACCAGAAGAACTCTATTTCAAAATCATTATTATTAACTTTGTTAGGATAGAGATAGCTGAAATCACCGCCACATGATAATATTATGTTAATTCTTTTTAAGGTAAAAGAAAAATTTATACAATCTTGTATTTTGAGTTTACTTTCAAATATTTTGTTTTTAATTAGGGAAAGAACCAATATTTTGAAAGAAGTGAAATTCTTTTAGTGGTGAAAATTTCATCACTTATTTTGTTTCATCTTTTTTCTAATCTTTTAAAAAAAAATTAATGAAGAAAGAATGAAATAGAATAAGTAATTGATCAAATTTTTTAGATAATTAATAAACCTTTTTACCTCTTTGCTTTCCTAAGCTTTTCACAATAATAATCAAATAGAACAAAATGTCAACAATTGTTTTTGAAAATGTTTTCATAAATTAATAAAATTCACTCGCAACATACTATTTTACAAAAAATATATATAAACATGGTAGTGTTAAGTTACCAAGTAATATTATTTTTTATTGAAGTTTGTGATTATTCTCTTCTTCAAACTCTTCAATTATATTCTTTTTCAAACCACTTAATTGCTTTGTTTTCAAACTCTTTAATTTGAAATAAAAATAATAAGAAGAAAATAACTAGATAGATGAGTTTTTGTTTTCTCAAAGCTTATTTAATGATGGATTTTCTTTGATGTCGGATAAATATATTCATATAAACTTAATCATGTTTCTTCCAAATTGGCCTCATATCTTCATCTCCTCTATCTAATAATTAACCAAATCAAGTAATTAACTAAGTCAAATAATTACCTAGTTAAGTAAATAAGATATTTCAGGAACAAACTAATTTAATTTTCATTTACTAGGGAAGTCTTTCAAGCCAAACCTTAGTCTAATTGACATGGTAAAACTCATTTATAATACATGTCATATTCAAATTTATAATACGCATCTCATATTCAAATTTTGGCGTGGAGCACATTTCAAGTTGGGCTCCCTCGAAAGGTGATTCCATTATTTTCCTTGTTGATAGTAACATTGGAAGTAGACAAATGAAAGTTGGTATGGAACGGGCCCGCTGACTTGAGATGACTTTAAAGGGGGTGGTTGAAACGGATGATTATGATATAATGATATTAAATCAATGGTATTTGTATTAAATAAAAAAATAAAAAACCAAGAAAAAGAAAAAGTTGTGTTTTCCTAAATTAGAAATCATTTTGGCTCATTTAACCAAGTATCCTTTTATAAACTTTTTTCACTTTTTTTTTATTTATTTATTGAAACTGTGGAAATGATATGGCCTTGGTGTAAAAAATAGACATGGCAACCTCATATCACAATGTGAAGAAACAAATCATAATGGTCATAGGGAGCCAAGCCCAAGAGAAGTTGTGCTTTTGTTACACTCTTCCTAGTCCTTCAACTTTTAACTTTTCCCTTTTTCTTTTAATTTTTTTCTTTCTCTTCTGCTTATTCTGCCAATTGAAGTTCCATCTTCGCCACAAGCTAAGCAGATCAAACACCAATATACCAGTAACATGCCACTAAAATCATTTGATTGTTGAGGGCTCTGTAACTCTATCAAGGGATGACACAACCATGGATAAACCATAATTAAGCCACGATAGGAAAATAACTAGGATAATTTCTAACTAGAGTCAAATTATAGTCCAATTAGGCGTGCTACAATAATATAATCTAGCTACTTTTGTCATGTAAAATCACATTCAATCATGCATAGATAGCCTATAGTGGGACAATATATTAACACGTGGCCTTCATGCATGCTAGCGTCATTTCATCATCTCACCGCTGCTATTGGAATAAAGATGAAAGCACTAGGACCCATTCATAAAGTTAAAGGAGGACTTTACGTTCGGTTTTTGTACACCTATGGTCAGGCCTGAATGGACAAAAGAGGGCTTCACAGTACCTATTTGATATTTCCACACCATGTTGTATAATGATTCAACATTTTCTATAGTTTGGCTGATGAGGTGGGCATGGCTAGCTCCTCCTTGGGATGCTGGTTGTGTACAATTATTGACTAGTGACCTGTGGCAGTGCACATCAGCTTGTTTACGTAAATGCTGAGCAGTTAGGAACTTTCTCTTAAGCATCTGCAAAAGTTTAAATTAAATTATCCTAATGATTAAAATCAACTGATTTATTTCCTATTATTTTAGGAAAATACATATTTAAATAATTGACTCATGCTTTACCCTTGATTACCTCACTCTCTTCGCAAGATACTTAGCAATCAAACCACTCCGACGATCAATCCATTGCACTACAGCAACATAAGAAGAAATGATCGATTTATTTTCGTTTTTTTTTCTTGTAATGTAAGACAAAGAGATATTTAGAATTGTAGAATAGGAAATGGAATTAATTCCATTTTTAATTTGTTAGTGTGTTTGTACTTTATATTAACAATAAAAATAATAGTAAAAGGTTCATTCTTATATAAATAAATTTTATTTATTTATATATTAACAATAAATTTATATATCATAGATTTAATGCATGTTTAAATACATATCCTATTTTCTATTTTTAAAAAATAAAAAATAATAATAAATTTTATATAAAATATAATAACTTTTACATGAAAAATATAGTTTTACCTTATTATATTTTCCCTCCAATTTCCTAAAAACCAAATATAACGTTAAATTGCCAAGTCTTTTCCTTGGTCATGCTACCTACCAGAGTTAATTTCAGCTGTTCCACAGTCATATCTTAAGTCTATGTGATTCACGTGGTCTCCCCTTTAATCCCATCCATGTTCAGTGGTGGAATAAAATAATAACAATACTTTATTATTAAAATAAAGCAAGTGGGAGACATCAAATGATCTCAATCTTCAACATAGCGGGTGAACATTTCCACTGGTCTTCCCTCCAACATCGAAAATGGTGCTGTTTCTTTTGTGTTACTTTAACTAGCCTGCTAATTATTCATCTCCACAATAAATAAACAAATAAAAATAAAATTGCAGAATGCATATTTTTTCTTTATTAATTAAAATATTTAAAATTTTATAAATAAAATATTCATTTTATTATTAAATATATAATATATGTTTAATTATATTATAAATTAAATATTAAAAAGTTATATACATACATATAAGGTTATATTAAATTGAATTTATTTGATATTATTTTAATTTTTTTTTTATTTTTCCTTTTTCCAAAAAAAAAACTTTTTAATGATTTTTTATTTATTTAATAAGGTGAAAAAATGTAAAGAAAACAGAAAAATATAAAAGAATATAGAAGAACAAAGAATTTATGATATCTGGTTATTAAATTTCATGTACCTTTCGTATTGTTAATTAAACATAGAGCCAAGAAAATGACCATTTTAGATCAATTTGTCATACTGTAAAAGTCTTGAAATTTTAAATTAAATTGTTACGATATTAAGGTCTTGAACTTTATGTAAGAAAAAGAAGGTTGCCATGGAGTTAAATATAACTTTTTCTTTCATGTTTTTGTTTTTTTATTTTAATTCCAAGCAGTGGAATTTGAAAACATAAATAAAAATTCTTGTGTTATTAAAGCGTTATTTTCTAAACATATTAAAATTAGCCCCTTCTTGAAAAATTCACCAGAGCTTTATGCATTATATTTTAAAATATAATAATTAAAAATTTGTTTAAATGTGTTTCTATTTAAAATATTTATAATAAAAGTGTTTTATTAAGGAATGTTTTTAAAAAAATCATCTATCATTTTTTTTTCTAAAAAATATTATAAGTGATTTTTTTTTTAATATTATAAGTGATTTTTTTTTTAAAAGTTTTTCTTAAATTTTATTAACTACTTAAATTCTTTAACAAAAAATACTTTTTAAGTAAAAAAAATTTCTTTAAATCACTGTAAAATGGAATCTAAACCAATTGATAGATGTAATTGTATTAAAGTGTTTATTCTCTTATAACTAAAGAATTCGAGGTCTACCACTTTTCCATGTACCACCATTATGTATAGATGTGGAATTTGAAAACATAAATAAATAAAAGAAAATTCATGTCTTATTAAAGTGTTATTTTCTAAACATATTAAAATTGAACCTTTCTTGAAAAATTCATGAAAGCGTTATGCATTATATTTTGGAATATGATAATTAAGAGTTTGTTTAAACGTGTTTCTATTCAAAATATTTATAATAAAAGTGTTTTATAAGAAATATTTTTAGGAAAATCATTCTTCAAGTGTTTCTCTACAAAATATTATAGGTGATTTTTCAATATTATAAGTGATTTTTTAGATTTTTAAAAGTGTTTCTTAAATTTTATTAATTATTTAAATTCTTCAAAAAAAAAAAAACTTTTTAAGCCAAAATTTTTTTCTTAAAATCAATGTCAAATAAAATCTAAACCAATTGATAGATGTAATTGTATTGGAATGTTTATTCTCTTCTAACTAAAGAATTAATGAATTTGAGGTCTACCTCTTTTCCAGGTACCACCATAATGTACAGGTAGTGATTAGTGAGCTGATGACCATCTAGACAGCACGTCTTATATTTAGTTAAATGTTACATTATTGTACCAACATTGCTTTGAAGAATAAATTAAAACAAAAGTGAAAATTAGGAAAAAGCAAAAGCAAAAGCTAAAGCTCAAGCAGTCTGACCTACTTGTAAAGTTTACCATGACTAAAATAAAAATATAAATCAAACATTGCCCACAGTGGGAGTGAAGGATATTTAGGTCCTTCACATTATCTTTCTCTTTAGTGCCTTTCCCCTCGGACTATATGCATATATATAATTGTATGTGATGGCGCAGAGAGTGTTGTATGCAAGAATTCCTGAGGGGGGTTGAGTTGTGAGGAAAGAAGAGTAGAGAGTAAGAATGGGAGTTGACAGGAAGAGAGGTTTTTGTGTAGCATTCCTCGTTATGATACTCCTCAACATAAATTGTTGTGGAGCAGCTTCCCTGAAGGTCAACAGCACCACCTCCTGGTGCAATGGCTCCGTCGGTGAATGCCTCACTATGGACCTTGATTTCGACCTCTTCATGGGCTCGGAAATCA
>NC_048444.1:6865773-6868488 GCF_004353265.1 Vitis riparia
GCCACAATATTTTGTAATATAGATTTCTAGCTTACTATGCATCCACACACTATAAAGAAATAACCTGTTATCAATCTTCTCTCATCCAAGTCCATAGCATAATCTGAATCCCATAACCTTCAACCAAACCAATTGTTATCTATTTTCTTTGGTATATGAGCCCAAAATCTGTAGTACTCTTGAGATACCTCAAAATCCATTTCAAAGCCTCCCAATGATCCTTTCTAGGATTAATCATATAATGGCTAAGCAAACTCACACCATAAGCTATGTCAGGTCTTGTGCAGACCATGGAATACACCTTGCTCTATCCCTGGTCAATTGAAAATTTTCCAATGGAATGTCATGTTGTTGTGGTTTTATTTCAAACTCAAGTTTATCAATTTTATCTTTTAACTCCATCTTATCCTTGACTTCTCCATTTTCTTTGTTAATGAAAGCTTTTCTGTCATTCTTCAAAAATTCACTCTCTGAAGACCGCATTCCTGCTTATAAAACACTTCTTAGTGGTAGGACACCAAAGCTTATACCCTTTCACTCCATCCGAATAACCAACAAATATACACTTCCTAGCTCGAGGCTCTAGTTTTCCCTCATTTTGGTGAGCATAGGCAATGCATACGAAAGTCCTCAAGTTACTATAAACACAAGACAACCTAACCACATTTCTATAGGAGTTTTAAAACCTATAGCCAAGGAAGGACACCTATTCACCAATTAAGCAGTTGTATGAACAACATAAACCTAAAAACTCTTTAGGAAGTTGTGCATTTGATAACATCACTACAAGGAAAATGTCAAAAGATGACACTTTTTAAGTGTCAAGATAGATATAAGATGACGCTTTTTAAAAGCGTCATATATTAGACTGTCATCTTTTTAAATCGCATACGTTGACACTTTTTAGAAGCGTCATCTTCTTTGCACGTTAACCATGACACTCATAGTAAGTGTCATTATTTGAAACATTGACGCTTTATAAGTGTCATCATATGTTAATAATTTCATTCATGTCAATATTAACACTCAATGAAGCGTCATTGTATAGGTAGAAGCAACATTGACACTCAATATAAGTGTCATCTTATAACTTTTTATTTGTAGGAGCAACGTTGACACTTAATAAAGTGTCATTGTATAAGTAGAAGCAACATTGACACTCAATATAAGTGTCATCTTGTAGCTTTTTTATTTGTAGGAGCAACATTGACACTCATAATAAGTGTCATCGTATAGCATTTTATACCTTGACACTAAAAAAAATGTCATGTTTTTTTAACATCAACCTTGACGCTTTTGAGAAGTGTCATATTCTGTTTATTCAAGTAAAGCATGACGCTTTAAAAAAGCGTCATCTTATCTCATATAAAATTTTAATAGCCCAAAAATTAAAATGTCCTAATTATGCCCTGTTTTATAATTTTCTATCAACAATTAAATTAATAATGAAAACTTAATTTAAGAATCTCCATTGACAAAAAGTATCAAATATGGTCTTCCTTTTTCACTATTACAATTTATCCATAAACATCATACATAATCAACAACTAAAACCAACAATTTTACAACTTCTTCTTCAACTTTGAATTGTTCATAACCTTCACTACATCTAGTTTTACATCATTTTTCTTCCAAGTGCAAAAGGATGGTTGTAACTCACTTTCTAGATGCTCAATCTGCAAAATAATTGAGGGTTACATATTTATTAGTATTAACAAATAGTTAAGAAGCAACTTTGTAAATGAAATGTGTATATGCCAATTTTTAAATTTCCAAAATATCTTTCTTCCATTGCAATAAATTTCAAAATATCAAACAAACTCAACAAACTCCAATAATTTTATTACACCAAATTTCTAAATATTTTAGAACTCTTATTCTATTTTTTTTAAAAAAAAACAGAAAAAAAAAAGTTTTTATCTCATTGACTATTTTGTATGATTTTTATCTTATTTATGAAACTTCAACCATTAACATCTTCTCATTCTTCTTATAGGTTGTACAAGACATTAGATGTTTTGCATGAGAAGGAACTAAGGAATGAAAAAAAAAAAACAAAAAAACTAGAAGTCCGAAAAATTATAAAATTGTAAATTAACATATTTATGTAAAATTATAAAATTGTGTTAAAATATCTATGTTCTTCTTATTGTATTAGTATATCAACATTTAATAATATGAGGATATCTATTATCTAAATATGGAACTTGCATGAAATGATCTCTAAACATGGAATTGATTCATAAAACTTACAATAACCACAACATGTTACCTCAAAATTCTTTTGATGATATATTTTGAATTGTTTGTGGGTGTCCTTCATCAAGAGCAGTAGTGACGTTGTTAATAGAATGACCTATGCCTTTTTGTACAACCTGAAGAATATAAATAAACAATTTAACAACCAATTAGTAAGAGGTGCTATTTCCTTCTTCCATAGGCTTATTTGTAAGAAGTCTTAAACTAACTTCCTAATTTTTATGTAAAAGAAAATGGAAGTACAAGATATTATAGACTTTAAGCCCATTAGTATAGTAGGAGACCTTTATAAATTTAGATTAAAGAAGTTTATAAAGCTAGTAATCTTAAAGACCAAAATGCTTTTGTAGAGAATAGACAAATTCCTAATTCATGCACATGTAATGAAACTAAAGGCTCTACGAAAATGAGCTTGGACATGCAGGAATTTTTGTAGCTATCTATTGTAGGATTTCT